>NC_064814.1:27291730-27358146 GCF_023721935.1 Panthera uncia
ATATATATATATATATATATATATATATATACACACACACAGAGAGAGAGAGACACACACACACACACACACACACACACACAATACAGTAAACATCATACTCAATGGTAAAATACTGAAAACTTTTCCTCTCGGATCAGGAACAAGACAAAGGCAATCACTTTTGCCACGTCTATCAAACATAGTATTGGAAGTGCTAGCCATAGCAGTTATGTAAGAAAAAGAAATAAAGCCATCTGAGTTTGAAAGGAAGAATTAATATGATCTGTTTGCAGATGTAGGAAAACCTAAAAATTGCACACACAAAATATTGTTAAACTAATAAATGAATTCAGCAAAGCAACAAGATACAATGTCAACAAAGATTCCATTGTATATCTATACACTAACAATGAACAGTCAAAAAGGAAATTAAGAAGACAGTTCAATTTATAGTGGCATCAAAAAGAATAAAATACTTAGGAATTGAGTTAATCAAGGAGGTGAAATATTCATACAATAAACAATACAAAATATTACTGAAAGAAATTTTAAAAGACTTAAAAAGTGGACACACATCCCATATTAATGGATGGGAAGACTTAATGTTATCAGTACTACTCAAAGTGATTCACTATAATCTCTATCAAAATTTGAATGATATATTTAAAAGAAACAAGACATCTATTCTAAAATTTATATGGAATCTCCAAGGACCTCAAATAGACCAATGGAATAAAATAGGACAGAAATAAGACCTTACATATATGGTCAAGTGATTTTTGACAAAGGTGCCAAGAGCATTTAGTTGGGCAAAGGACAGTCTTTCAACTGCCCTGAGAAAACTAGATATTCACATACAAATTAATGAAGTTGAAGCATTGTCTACTACAATAATTAAGTCAAAATGGACCCGAACCCTAAGTTTAAGATTTAAAACTACAAAACTCTCAGAAGAAAATATAGGGTAAAAGCTATACAACATTGGATTGGAGAGTGTTTCTTGTATATGCTGCAAGGGTAAAAGTAACAAAAGAAAAAACAAATTTTTAAATTAAAAAAGTGAACATCAAAAGACACTGTCACTATCAACAGGGTACAAAGGCAACTCACAATGAGATAAACTATTTGTAAATCATATGTCTGGTAAGGGATTAATATCCAGAAGATATAAACAACTCCTAAAACTCAACAAATAAACAAATAGCCTAATCCAAAAAAAAAAGCAAAGGGCTTGAATAGACATTTTTCCAAAGGAGATATACAAATGTTCAATAAGAACAGAAAAAGATACCAAACCTCACTAATCATCAGGGGAATACAAATAAAAAATGAGATACCACCTCACATCTATCAGGATGGCTACTATTAAAAAATAGACAAAAAACAAACAAACAAAAAACAGAAAATAACAAGTGTTGGTGAGAATGTGAAGAAATTGGAATTCTTGTGCACTGTTGATGAGAATGTAAAATGATATAGCCACTGTAAAAAACAGTATGGCAGCTCTTCAAAAAACTAAAGACAGAATTATATGATCCTGTAATTCCACTTCTGGGTATACACTCGAACTGAAAGCAGAAACTCTTAAGAGATATTTGGACACCCATTATAGTAGCATTATTCACAATAGCTAAAATATGGAAGCAACCCAAGTATGCATCAAAGAATAAATGGATAAACAAGATGTGGTAAATACATGCCTGGAATATTGTTTAACCTTAAAAGGGAGGGAAATGCTGACATACACTACAATGTGGATAAACCTTGAAGACATCATGCTAAATGAAATAAGCCAGTTACAAAAAGGAAAATATTTCATGATTCCACTTAAAGGAAGTTCTTAGAGTAGTCAAAGTCATAGAGACAGAAAGTAGAATGGTGGTTACCAAGCACTGAGGGGACGGGAGGAAGGAGGAAATACTGTTTCATGAACGAGTCAAGGTTCCCTTTTAAAAGGTGGAAATACTTCTGGAGATGCATAGTGAAGATGGTAGGACAACATTATTATTGTTCTTAACACCACTGAACTGTACACTTAAAATGCTTCAGGTGGTAACTTTTATATGTATTTTACCACAGTAATTTACAAAACTCAGGGATTATCCCAGATGCTTCACTGATACCGCTATTTTGCACCTGCGTTTTCTATTCCTCCTTTCCTGTGGTTGAATTGATAATAGAAACCTATCCTTTCCTGAACTTGTTCTGTGCTACCCTCTACCACCTGAACTGCAATCATTTATGTCATTGTGAACTTGAAGTAAACTACATAAAAATTCATTATATGTTTTAGAAAATTGATAGAATATTTTATAAAGCTATCCCAAATTGTAATTAAAAATGTAAATGACTTCTTAAATGGCAGTTGACTAACCTCAGTATCATTTTTCTCTTACTATTATTAAAGGAGATCAGATAATATAATGCCAACTATAATCTGTTTTTATTGTGTTCTTTCTATAGATTTGTTTCAAAGCAGTTGCATTCTGTGGTATTATGAAGTACATTTCAAACTAGTGTGTACTTCGGGTTACAATCCTCTACAGTTTTTTAGAACTTTGACAAATTCATAATAGCTAATTATACCCACAGTCTAAGAATTAAGCACTATCTCTGTTCTAAAATGAGCCTATCACTTTAAATTAAACAAAAGTGCTTGGCATTTTAACTAAGTGCCGCTCATCTCTACATTTTTATCTCAAACAGTAATATTACTAATAGCTAATATTTACGGAGCTTTAATTACATGTCAGAAATTATCAAGGAGTTTAGATTCATTAACTTATTTAAACTTTGTAACAAGCCCATGAGAAAATGTCATTATTATCCAGCATTTTAGGATAAGAAAACCAAAAGGCAGGGTTAGAAACATGTTCAAGATTTTAGGTAGTAAGTGGGAGAGCAAAGATACTAATCAAGGCATGTCCACTCAGCTACAACAGAATGATGTTAACCTACCTGTTCAATAGCCACATTTGTGATCTGTTCCTAACCTTTCAAAAAATATTTTCAGA
Organism: Panthera uncia; assembly: GCF_023721935.1. Taxonomy (NCBI): domain Eukaryota; kingdom Metazoa; phylum Chordata; class Mammalia; order Carnivora; family Felidae; genus Panthera; species Panthera uncia. Next base: position 27,294,727 of record NC_064814.1, read on the forward strand.
CAGTTTTTTTTTTGCACTGAATTTATACTTGGCTTGATTTTATATCACCATCTATATTCCTCTCCTTTCACAAAGTTTCTTAAAGTATTTTAAATTGTATGGATTTTCTCTGATAACTAACGTTTTAGTAAATGAGGAATAATATGAATAAACAAATAAGAACAGACTTTAAAAAGATACACATGAAGACAATCACAGTGGTGTATGAAACTACTTCTGAAGGAGAGAAGTGTTTATTACTTGGAGAGTAGTTTGATGTTTGTGAATTCCTGAGGTCCGATTTAGATATCTTCTGGGGGTTGAGAATACATAGTTGAGTATCACGTCTCAAGGGGTCTGCACTAACAGTCCCAAGGTTTGAAAAAAAAATGTTTAGAACTTCTTTCTATCCATAATAATTTATATTCTGAATTAAATAGAAAGGCATGTTGATAGTTGCTACAACATGTCCCAGGCAGAAGGTGTTGAGTTCTTTACTTGCTTGGCTGTTGATATTATGCAAGTTTTGAATTAATGGATGTCTGTGTTTTAGTGTTAATTATGAAAACCTGAGCTCCTAGCTTAGGAATTTGACTGCCTTTATTTTAAAATAAAATTTTGCCTAGAGGAATAAAATCTCATGTTCCTGAGATGAAAATCATTGTTGGCTCATTGCCTAATGTGCTGCATGAAGGAAAGATGTGCTTGGGAAAAGAAGCACAGTATACACAATTGAAATAGGTATATTCAGAGAAAATATTTTGAAAAAGTCTGGTTATTGTTCAGTATGGGTCAATATGACAGAAAACATATAAAAACAAATCTACAACCTCCCTGATAGACTAGAAGAGTTGCCACAATCACATTAATGAGGGATTTGGGTTAAGTTAAAAAGCAGATGGAATAAGATTAACAGTGAAATCTAATAGAATTAAGGAAGGTGGCAACACAGGATACCTACAAGAACAATAATGCTTTTCCATAGAAACTCTCAGGAATAGCTCCTCCAAAATCACCTAGGGCAAAAGCCAGGGGGAGAGAAGGGGATGTGAGCAGTCAACCAGGTAATTATATTTCATCAGTTCTGAACTTTAGAATCTTTCACATGTTAACATTTATTTAATAATTTAGAAGTGTCTTGCAGTCATGCAATGTCATACTTTAATTGGCAGCAGGCTTTGTTTGTAGGTGTGCATGAAATAATGATATACTTCATCACTGATGATGGTCTGTGTTCTGTGAAATACAGAGAAGGCACTGCAGCCCACCTAACCAGCTCCTACAGCTCAGAGCAGTTACTACTGGTATTTGCTTCTAGGTGAAACCGAAGAGTACGGTTGTTTTACTTTCTTGCTTGCTTGTTCTGTTTTTCTTTTTTAAACCTGGGATATCACCAGAGATCAGCCTCTAGATTGGCCATGGTAGGCAGAGAAGACACTAGTGTTGGAGGTAATTTATGTCTACAAAGGCAAACAGGGTTGAAAATGGCAGAATATATTGAAAAACTTTACTCCATCCCGGATAAACCTTTATCTTCCTCTCCCATTCAGAACTATCATTCAAGTATGCAGGGATAAAAAAAAAAAGATATGTTTTGATATAGAAACCTTTTAAAATGTTACTACTATGAACTCTGTCTGATAGAATTTATTGAAAATGTTCTCTAAGTGAAAATAAATGCTAGAAATTGAGAAAAATTAATATGTCGATAAGAGTGCTGAGCAGAAAAATAGTAATACTAAAAGTAGGTGTAAGAAATTATCAGTATGGCAGCTATGAGCATTGGAGTACTTGTTAAGAAACGATTTGTAGGAAAGAAAAGGCAAATGTAAAATAACCTGAAAATAGTAATAAGGAGGCTTTATCTATCAAAATAACAGTATGGAAGAGGAAATGAACAAATGAAAATGTCCAAAGTATATGGTGTTATTTGAAGAATGATAATTGATAACAATAACATTTTTGTCATGGATTTAAAAATATGTTTATACTAGAAATTTTTAAATGATGTAAATGAAACCACAAAAAGATTCGAAATAGTATTTAAAACCCTCATATGATCAGCAAACATTTTGGCACAACTGTTAAGGAAAAAAAGATCTCAATCCAGCTTGGGACAGAAAATAACAATAGATGGGAATGCAAGCTGGTGCAGCCACTCTGGAAAACAGTATGGAGGTTCCTCAAAAAACTAAAAATAGAACTACCCTATGACCCAGCAATTACACTATAAGGTATTTATCCACGGGATACAGGTGTGCTGTTTCGAAGGGACACATGCACCCCAATGTTTATAGCAGCTCTATCAACAATAGCCAAAGTATGGAAAGAGCCCAAATGTCCATTCATGGGTGAATGGATACAGAAGATGTGGTATATTTATACAATGGAGTATTACTCGGCAATCAAAAAGAATGAAATCTTGCCACTTGCAACTACGTGGATGGAGGTGGAGGGTATTATGCTAAGTGAAATTAGTCAGAGAAAGACAAAAATCATGATTTCACTTATATGATGACTTTAAGAGACAAAACAGATGAACATAAGGGAAGGGAAACAAAAATAATATAAAAACAGGGAGGAGGACAAGACAGAAGAGACTCATAAATATGGAGAACAGACAGAGGGTTACTGGAGGGGTTACGGAGGGGGGATGGGCTAAATGGGTAAGGGGCACCAAGGACTCTACTCCTGAAATCATTGTTGCACTATATGCTAACTAATTTGGATGTAAATTAAAAAAAAAAAATAGGGGTGCCTGGGTGGCTCAGTCGGTTGAGCGTCCGACTTTGGCTCAGGTCATGATCTCACAGTTCGTGGGTTCAAGCCTGGTATCAGGCTCTGTGCTGACCCCTTGCTCAGAGCCCTGGAGTCTGCTTTGGATTCTGTGTCTCCTTCTCTCTCTGCCCCTCCCCTGCTCACACTTTGTCTCACTCTGTTTCTCAAAAATAAATAAATGTAAAAAAAAATTTAATAAAATTGAAAAAAAGAAAAAAGAAAATACCAATAGAGCATATGAAAAGAAAATTAAAAATAAAATATTCAGATGAGACAAAGCATATTCTCCATATGAGTATGGACAGTCAAGATGGTTCAGTGAGTGACTTTGGAGCTTCCTCCCTTGTTACCAAAGAACCAAGTGGCACTGAAAGCTCTCTTTATCCAAACTGAATCTTCCCTTTTCCTAGTTGGATGTGGAATGGAGAGGAACCGTGCATATTTTCAACATCCTACAGCCCCGAATGGACTAAGACAATACCTCTGTGGTCTCTTGATCCTATGAGAACCCAAAGCTCTTTCGTTTCATTAATTGTCCTTGTCCTCAACAACATCCTTGAGAAAACTATAGAAAACTGTGATGAAATAGAAGCAATGTAGGTTTAAAAAATCAGATGTTCTAGATTCAAAACTTTGATGGGCCGTTTAAGAACTCTGTGGGCCAAAGCTCATCATTTAAGCTAGCATTCACTTTACTCATGAGCAAAGTGAAAGTAATAATATATGTCTATAAGACCAAAGATAACTTCTGTGATATTGATTTTCACAGAGTTTAATGTACTGGAAAATAAATATCGATTGATAAACACACAAAGCCCCAATCTATTCTAAATTTCCTTGTAAATTTACTCATAGACCTAATTCTGGATGTTGGAAAAGGGAAGAGGACAGGAGCATTAAGTCAAAAGTACTGTCACATGGAAAAGGTTGATGTTGCTAGGGAATGGTAGGCAGAATTCTAGGTGGCTCCAGGATTGATGTCTTCTGATGTATAATCACCTCCTATTGAGTATGATGGGATAGTATTTCCTTTAATTAGGTTAGGATATATAACCAGGGTGAAGTGAGAGTCACTCCAATGAATGTGTTGCTGCATAAAATTCCACGTTAGTAGCAGAATGGATAGGCATTTCTCTATTGGCTTTCAAGAAATAAGATGGCATGTTGTGAGGAGATCATCTTAAATATGAAAGTGTTCTTTATAACTTAAGAGTGACCTTCAACAAGGAAACTGGGATCTCAGTCCTATAACAGTCAAGGAATTAAATTCTGCCCAAAAACCTGAATGAGGAAGAAGAACAAGAGGAGGACCAAGAGCCTCAGGTGAGAGCGTAGTCTGAGCCCACACTTTGGACTCAGACTGGTATCCTGGGCAGAGGACCTAGCTAGCCTGGAATTCTGACCCACATAACTGAGATAATAAATCTGTTTTTTTGTACATCACTAAATTTGTGGCAATTGTGCAGTGATTGAAAATTATAATACAAGGACTTAAGGGAAAATGATGCTTGAAAACTATGAAGGCTCTCAGAGTGGCCTCAGGAAGAATGAATAACAGGACCTGGGCAGACAGATTACTTTGGGAACCATCAGTCATTAGTAAGTCTGAGTATATTTGAGACGCCTACACTCACCTGGGTGGTGGAGCTGGGACTTTATGTATGGCTAAGGAAGGAAGTAGGTCTGACATGAAACATAAGAGACAGCCAAGACAATAGCAGAATTGATTTAGGTAAAAAGGTGATTAAATTAACTCATGCATAAAGAAGATTTGCTCTAGAGATGCCTCCATATTAAAAAAAAATATGAGAATTAATTTGTTTTTTTTTAAATATTAGTTTTTTTCCAAAGGATGTCTTGGACAGATATAGCTCCTCCATATTTTTTCCCAAAACACTCTAAAAATAATTTTTAAGCTATATATTTGAAGCTGTATTAAGCTTGGTTATATTGTTTGGAATGATACTCTGTTATGTCCATGTAGTTGACTATCAAGTCAAAATTTGACCATCAAGTCAAGTTTTCTCGGGGAAAAATAAATGCATACAGGAAAGCGTATGTGATTTCATTTCCTCAAGTGTTTCAATTAATGAAATCTATTGATTAGGACTTGTTGGCACCATCAATGCCAAGAAGAAGATAGAAAGCGGAAGCATTGTTGGAGCTGAGCACCAGCTTTAGGCAGTAGTTTTGAAAATTGTATAAACCCTTTGGAGAACTGTGAAGCTGGAGGGTCTGTTCCTCTGGGTTCACAGCCTGGAGTCCCCAGTAGTTACAAATTTATGAATAGCATAATAGGGTTCTGAGAAGTCTTTCCCTCATTCCATGTACTATGATTACCTCCCAGACTAGACTGAGCTCCCCGAGAGTGGCCAGTTTTTACTCTTCCCTTATATCCCCAAGTGCCCGTGGAAAGTCTCACGTATGGTAGAAATCAAATAATTTAACCAAACTGGTCCTAAGTAAATTTATTGAATATATATAATCCAGTTATTTGTGACTATTGATCCATGACATGTCCTTCAAAAGCCGACTCATACCCCATATTGCCCAGGAATCTTTCCATGATTATCTGTGTGATTCTCATTTATTATCCCCTTAGGATTTTCATTACCAGTTTGTTTTGTTTAAATGTATTTCCCAAATGTTCCCATGGGCCAACATTTCCCCCTGTCTCTTGTATTCTATTATGTACTCCCTGAAGCCAGTTCCTTCTTGTGTCTTTGAATTCATTTGCATGTCCAGATTGCCTTGGTCAGGCACCTGTTCACAGGAGGCACGCGATCAATATTTTTTCCAAGTGACTAATACTTGCCAGTATTTGTGATTGTTGTATTTCATCTTGGTTTAAATCCCATAGTAGGTATATTTTCTTCTGACTTAGGCTTCAGCAAAACAGATGGCATGCGTCTGCACATTGATCTCTCTTGAGGTGGCAGAGTGAAACACTTTGGTTGTAGGAAAAATTGTTTAGAACCTTCTCAATTGACCCCTTTGTGTACCAAATCGACATTTTGTGCAGCTAGTTTTATCTTTGCTTAAACCAGTATTGATCAAACTATCAAAGATGGTGTTATAGTTTGAACAGCTGTTCTTGAAGCACCACCAAAAAGAAGGGTTTGCATTTAAATCTTTAAATCAATCCACATCTTGTTGGCTATCACAGAGTTGAGATAGTAGGGAACTTGATTAATTTTTTTTTCAATCTTATTTACCACAAGAGAAGCTATAAAGGTATTTGAGCACTCTACTTTTTTTCTCATTCACTGTTCACTTTATTACACCGTCTACCATTCATTCTTGCCCTTTGAACTCTTCTTGTATAGAAAGGCAGTTTTCTAAGAACCCTTGTTTAGATGAAGAATCAGCACTGGTAAATGCTTTCTGAAACATTGAAGGGCTCTGCTGAAATCTAATGCTGATTTACCATAATCACGGAAACAAAAAGAAACAAAAAACATTCTGAAAGAACTTGTAGGATACCTTGAAACAGCTTAAAAAGAGCTTTATTACAAGAGGGGTGATTAAATTATTACATGAGAGAAATTAGAACTGGAGATTTTTGCAGTGGGAAAATTCTTAAATCTCACTGCTGAGAAATGTGTAGGGTTTTAGTGGAGATTTGGAAAGCTTTTAGGCTTCTATTTCTCAGGTAAGCCTAGGAAAGACTAGCTTTCAGCTGAAAATGGGTCACAGCAAGAGAATAGTATTAATTATAGCTAAACCCTCCAGAGAACTCTACTACAAGGCTACAGATATAAAGGTTAAAACAAATTCCACAGATTTTCAAAATTCTTTATTTATGCTTATACAGACTCAGAAGCACTCTTAGCATAAAATCAAGCTCTGGAGTTAACGCCACCTAAAGTAATACAACAAGCATTTAGTGTGCCTTTCCTTGATCTTACATGATTACTGTGGGATTATCATTTTTAAAATATTTGTTCTGCATATGTTTATTTTTACGATTATTTGCCATCAAAAACTTGATCGTTGATGATGCTGTATTAGGTTATTAATGGAGGTGGGGGATTAAAACTCCCAAACCTATTCCCAGAATCTGTGCAACTCGAAGGTTTAAGTAGATTTGGGAGTGCTCAGAACTTTCTTAATCACGGCTATTTGCTATGAAGTGTTGGGCAGAACAAAAATTCCCATATATTTCCCTCTACCAGTCTCTCTAACATGCTTTGCACGGCTTGAAATTTCCAGCTTGGACCATTATTAATCAGCCACCACATACCATGGGTTAGTTTATCAAATCATGACAAAATGAATATGGAGAGGAAATACTAAATGAGATGGGGAACTGAGGTAAAGTAAGAGCAGGAAGTCAGGTTAGCTTCAGTGGGGGCATGGAAAAATGTAAACAGAGAATTTACCAAGATCAAGGGAGAGATCTGAAAGTTTAGGGACATATTGTGAATATTGTATCCCAGTGATGGTGGGTCACTAATTCATTCAATGAGTGGGATAGGGATGCTAAATGCCCTGATATGCAGACTGTTGAATAGAACAAAGTATTATCCCATTCCTTCCCTGACTTTTGAATGCCCTGCTAGATGTTTAGAAAAAGATTAGCTGAACGAATCTGTATTCCATTTTATAAAGACCTATATTTTTTTGTCCATGGTTTTACTATATACAGTGACCTTTGCAGTAAAGCAATAGAAGTGTGAGTCAAATGTTAATTTGAAATCTTTACCAGAATTGTCCTCAATTTCAGAAATACATGTCACTGGTGGTGATGATGATGGTTTTGTTTTGCAAAAGTACTATCACTCTGCATTTGTAGATGCTACATCATTGGCAACTTTATATGGATAGATGCGTTTATACCTCTCCTTCATCGTGACTTCTAATGTAGCCACCCTCAAGGTTTTACCTTCTGAAATATATTTTATTATAAATTACTTTCCTTTTATTTATCCTCTATAATTTTAATTAAGGCATTAAAGTACTATTTTAAAATTAAATGTTAATTTAAATGATATAATGGATTTAATGCAAGATAATAAAGGTGGCTTTACTTATGTATATAAGGTTATGTATATATATGTGTTATAAGGTAAAAGTGTTGCACAGGATAAGGTGGAAAGCAATTAACTTGGATTATGTGAAGAGTCTGAGGAAGGCCTTTGGGAAAGAAGAGGAGACCCGGAGGACATACTTTATATAGTTGCTCACTGATAGCCCTACGTACCAAGTCAGGTACAGATAAAATATTTTGATAGAAGCAAAATAAGGGACAAACTGATAAGTTAATTGCTTAATAAATTCATTCAGGCATTTAATAAGTATGAAACTAAAAGATTATAGTAGGTGGTAGAGATTCACAAAGGAATGAGTCCCTGATTCCCAACTCTGGTAGGAGAAAGAGATGCATATATAAATGATTACAAGACAAGGAGGCAAGTTCAACTATAGAAGTGAATACTGGAGGGGATCTAATCAAATGTAGAAGAAAGATGAGCTGAGGAAGACTTTTCAGAGGAGATGGACTGATGGGAACTTAATTCATTGTAATATTTAGCAAGACAAATGACGCTGAGAGGGAGTGTTAAGCAGTCCAAGGGGAGAAAAACACTGTGACCAGTTACAAAACCCAGTGAAAGACCAACTACTTGGAAGATAGCAAAGATCATCACTATGCTGATCACCAGGGATAGAGGTCCAAAGGCATCTGCCCTCTGCATCTTGGTATTGCAGTCACCAAGGAAAACACAATGCAGTCAAGAACTGAATGACAGAATATTTTACTTACATAGAGAAGAAACAGCAAGATCAGCTTTAATACTGGACATTGCCCCCCGCCCCCATGGGTAGCATGAATCTCTAGGCAGCCAGTGCAGGGCAGTTTGTCTATGCACCCTTCTGCTGCAGCAGTAAAAGGATCCCAACCCTCAACCATGGAATATGAAATACTTAAAACTGGGCATGTGCCTGAGTACTGTTGACATGCATGCTTAAGCAGAACAAAGGAAAACTCACTGATCATGGAACAGGGAAAGATGTTCCCACACAAGGTGACGAGCCTGGCACAGGCTGTATGGGTTCTTCATCTCTTGGTAAGGATGTGTTCCTGTCTTGAGGCTCAATCTTACATAGCCACGTAGGGATCATGAAAAGAATGCATGAAATGAGTGCTTTCCCAACAGGGAGGCGTTGTATTGTTGAAAAGAGAAGCATAGAGAAGAAACAAGTAAAAGAACATGAATAAGATATATCCTGATACGTGTGGAAAATCTCAAGCAATGGCTGTGAGTCAGGAGAAAGGCAGAAACTAGATTTTTGAGAACCTTATTAATTATGTAAAAGAGCTGTAATACTTTTATAGAATAGAAGATATTTTTTGAGAAATATTTTTAGCTAGCTATGAGGAGGAAGGTGTTGAGACAGATGGGAGAGAAGACTAAGGGTAGTGACTACACTACTATAGTAATTTGAGAGATAACGAAGAACTACAAGGGCAATGGGATAGGAGAGAACGTTGCTTGAGACAGAGAGGAGATTAAAATATACCACTACCCAGTCACCATCAACAAGGTTCTGTACTCATTGGTCTGAGTTGGGTACGAGGTATTGGAATTTTTCTAAGTTCCTCAGGTAATTACAATACCTAATAAATTTAATAAGTACTGGATTAGATAATTACTTAGAATAAATCAATAGGACTTGACTGAAAATGAGAATGAAAGAAAAGGAGGCAAGGAGACATCTAGCATTATGCCAAGGGTTCTATTTTGGAGAAATTAGCAAATGGTGATGTTATTAATTCAATTAGAGGAGGTAAGAGATTGAATAACCTAAAGAGAGAAAATAATGCATTCCAAATGAACATAATGAGTTTGAGCTGCCCATGGTATATCTGAATGTTGATGGTCAGCAAGCAAGTGAATGAAACAGTTCAATACTTTACAAGTTAATATAAAACATAAGTATTTTGAGAAAGATGTGCAATTTTAAAGTATAAATTTTAGAGTCATCAGTGTCTTGAAGTGGGGGGGAGGGTTAAAAAACACACCACTGTGTATTATTCTTTAGGGAAAGGGTGTGAAATGAGAAAGGCAGGGAACCAATGATGGAAATCTACACAATATCAACATTTCAGGGATGAATAGAGGAGAACTTACCAATGGAAGTGGCCAGAGGGAATGCTAAAGAGATTGAATAAGAATTAGGAAAGTATGGAGTCATGAAAGCCAAGGAAGAGCAGATTTTCAAAATATTATCTGCTGCAATGAAGAGATGAACTAAGATCACAGCATAAAGTATTAATTGGTCTTAGACTAGGGGCCACAGGTAACCTAATAAAGGTACTTTTTAGTGCAGTCCAGCTTGATGGAGTGGGTTGAGGAGTGAAAGAGTGACAAGAACTAGGGAGAGTGATCATTAATTTTTTCTTTGTAAAATTTAGATGAGAAATAAAGGTCTGATGGTGTTAATGTAGCTAGAGAGGGGCTATGTGGCATGTTTGGAGAAAGTAGCAGTATAGTTATCTTAATGAAAAGTGATAAAGGTAAAGAGGAGGATGAAATTGATTTCTTTGAATCAGAGAGACAATAATTTAAAAGGTTATAAAAAAGAAGTAGCAAGTAGTTTCTTTTTCAATGGTAGAAAACAAACGTAGTTAAATAATTAGGGCAAGAATGGGTAGAGAGCTAATTAAAATTATGCCTTAATTGAAAAATTTTTTTAATTTCTCCTTTTTAAAATATTGTACATAGATATTAAAATTATTATATATTTCTCATATTAATATTTTAGGATTTCAACATAGCTAATAATTGAGGAGCTGAAGTTTAGATACCAGTTCTCTCTGGCCCCCAAATTCTTATTTCTTCCAGTCTCCCATATCTATCTCAGGTTAAGAAGCTAATGAACCTCATGGTATAATCTTTTTTTTTTTTTTTCAACGTTTATTTATTTTTGGGACAGAGAGAGACAGAGCATGAACGGGGGAGGGACAGAGAGAGAGGGAGACACAGAATCGGAAACAGGCTCCAGGCTCTGAGCCATCAGCCCAGAGCCTGATGCGGGGCTCTAACTCACGGACCGTGAGATCGTGACCTGGCTGAAGTCGGACGCTTAACCGACTGCGCCACCCAGGCGCCCCCCTCATGGTATAATCTTAATCAGGAACAAGAAGTCTGCCAAAATTATGAAGGAAATAGAAAGCCTTTAAAACTAAAAATTAAGAGTTATCCAAAAACTCCAGTCTTGTGCTTAGAATTTCTTGGTTGTACTTACTGTGTAATCATTTATATTTCCCTATATATTTCCCCTTAAAAGATATCATCACCTATAAACCATCATCTCAATGTTGACAGAGTAATGGGCCTACTGATAATGACTGGTACTCACTATAAACAGACTTATCTGGGAACTTACTACAACAGTTCTGAGTTAACAGATTTTCTGTCCTACTTTTAGACATTAGACATCAATTGAACGCATCAGGATTGTTAATAATATTTGTCTTACCAGCTACCTGTTAAGTCTTAGACAAGTAATGCAACCTGTGTGACTCAATTTTCCCATTAAAGAAAAGGAAAGTGTTATTCTTTATTTGATCCCTTCAATTAAAAAATGCAAGAAATCTAAGAGTTATTATGAAGTTGTGTGATGAAATATGGTAGTTAAGGGAGTAGTTAAAAATATAAAAGCTGTTGGATATTTGATTCAGCCATTGTCCCTTAATGATCTTGGTTGTTGTTCTTAGAGAGTTGAAAAGCCCCTGTATTATTTGATAAGCACAATATTTATTTGTTAGTTACCATTTAGGAATATGGTTCCAAAGGACCCATAGCAGTATAGTCTGTCCTCTATTTTTTTGATTGTTGGCTAGTTTATTTCTTCTTTGGTTTATATGTTTAGTCATGAGAAATTATTCTGTTTCTCAGATATTATACTAGGTTCTTTGGAGAAGATACAAATATAGAATAACATCCTTTCTTTAATACAAGAAAGACCTGTTCAGAGAATTTATAAGGCACAGGAGATTTATATTTCAATATAGAATGTGGTAAACACTTTAAGGAAGCATAGGCATAGTGATACAAATGCTCTTTCTTTTTTTAAAAAAAAATTTAAATATTTATTTGAGAGAAAGAAAGAGACAGAGTGCAAGGGTGGGAGTGATGGGGGGCAGAGAGAGAGGGAGACACAGAATCCAAAATAGGCTCCAGCCTCTGAGCTGTCAGCACAGAGCCTGACACAGGGCTTGAACCCATGAACCGTGAGATCAGGACCTGAGCCAAAGTCAGATGCTTAACCGACTGAGCTACCAAGGTGCCCCCAAAATGCTCTTTCAATTAACATCAAGTTCTTGAGCACTATTACAAATCAGGAATTGTTTCTAAATTCTTGCTACACTCAATGTGGTCCATGAACCTGCAGCCTTGACTGTTCCTAGGATCTTGTTAGAAATATAGAATATCTGGCCCAAACTTAGCCATACTAAATTAGAACCAATGTTTTAATATAATCCCTAGGGTATTGATAACATACGTCAAATCTTCAGAAACACTGGTCTAGTTCAGTTTTTCTCACAGTGAAATATAAGGACCATCTACAACCGAATCCTGGATTCTGGGATCCTACACCTAGGAATTCTGTTTTAGTAGGTTTGTAGTGGGAACCTGGATCATTATTGAAACAAAATTATTCTCATGTGATTTTTTACCACATTTGGTTTGAGAACCGCTGATTTGGGCATGGGGGTTGCTTGAAACCAAGCATGGCTGGATTGGTTTGAATCAAAGAAAATGGTTTGGATGTAGGCAACCATTTAAATGCATATTGATCGTTGCAATGAAAGCATCTTAAAGACATTAATATTAAGAAGTCTTCTGTTTGGGGCGCCTGGGTGGCTCAGTTGGATGGGCTTCCTACTTCAGCTTAGGTCATGATCTAGCAGTTCATGAGTTTGAGCCCCATGTCGGGCTCTGTGCTGACAGCTCAGAGCCTGGAGCCTGTTTCAGATTCTGTGTCTCCCTCTCTCTCCCTGCCCCTCCCCTCCTCATGCTGTGTCTCTTCCTCTCTCTCACTCTCAAAAATAAAAATAAACATTAAAAATTAAAAAAAAGAAGTATTCTGTTTGACCATAGAATAAGTTCTGGTTGGATATATCTACAGCATCGCTTTTGAGATCAAAATATGTTTTATACTGGTGTATTAGTTTCCTAGAGCTGCCATGACAAATTATAACAAACTAGGTTATAAAACAGAAATTTATAGTTCACAGCTCTACAGTGGAGAAGGCTGAAATCAAGGTTTTTGGCAAGTCACTGCTCTTTCCAGTGACACTAGGCAAAAATTCTTCCCAGCCTCTGAGATCTTCTGGTGGTTGTTGGCAATCCTTGGCCTTCTTTGGCTTGGAGATGCTTACTGAGATCTCCACTGTTATCTGCACATGGCTTTCTCCCCTGTGTGTCTTTCTTTGTTCAAAATTCCTCCCTTTTTTAAAAATTTTTTAACTTTTTTTTTATTATTTATTTTTGAGATACAGAGCATGAGCGGGGGAGGGACAGAGAGAGAGGGAAACACAGAATCCAAAGCAGGCTCCAGGCTCTGAGCTGTTAGCACAGAGCCCAACGCAGAGCTTGAACCCATGAAACCGTGAAATCACGACTTGAGCCAAAGTCGGATGCTTAACAGACTGAGCCATCCAGGCACTCCTAAAATTCCTCCTTCTTATGGGCATATCAGTCATATTTGATTTAGGGTTCACTCTAATCTAGTATGGCCTTATATTAATTTTATTGCATCTGTAAAGAATCTATTTCTAAATAAAGTAACACTCATAGTTTCTGGTGGAAAGGAGTTTTAGGGGACACTAACTCAGTGTAGCTGGTATTCTAATAAGAAATATGCAGATACATGTTAAGTGGCAAATCACTTATACGCTGTTCTTTTTTTTAAGTTTCTTTATTTAGAGAGAGAGAAAGAGAGACAGACAGAGAGAGAGAGAGAGAGAGAGAGAGAATCCCAAGCAGGCTCTGCACTGTCAGCACAGAGGCCAGCTCAGGGCTCAAACTCACAAACTCTGAGATTGTGACCTGAGCCAAAACCAAGAGTCAGATGCTTAACTGAGCCACCCAGGCATCCCCACTTATACACTAATAATTTTTTTTCTTTGCAAAATGTAATTTACTAATATACCTTACATTTCAGAAAATTTGTGGCAGTATTGTGATTTCACTAATATTACTCAAGAAATAAGTAAATAATACTTATTTTCTATTCGGAGATAAAATTTTTCCCCATGACTTTTTCACATGGTTGTAAGAATCCTATGTGTGTTAGCAGTTATTATCTCATTACCTTTGTATTTGCATTCAATAAACCATCACATGTAAGTTGTAGATGAGAAATGAAGAAAGTTTATGGGGCAACTCAGTGGCTCAGTTGGTTAAGTGCTTGACTTCAGCTCAAATCATGATCCCATGGTTCGTGAGTTCGAGCCCCACTTTGGGCTCTGTGCTGACAGCTCAGAGCCTGCAGCCTGCTTTGGTTTCTGTGTCTCCTCCTCTCTCTGTCCCTCCCCCACTCACACTCTATCTTTGTCTCTCAAAAATAAGTAAACATTGAAAACAAATGTTTAAAATAAAGAAATGAGGAAGTTTAGCCTGATTACATGGTTGCTACTTCTGGCTATTGTGAGAGAAAGATAAAAATATCTTCATAACAATGATAGGCTAATGAAGAAAACATTTCTATCAGCCTAGCTTATTTTGTCTTTCACATGATGAATAAAATATACTAGATTGCATATGATGTTTCAAAATAACATTATTAGTTATATTTAACCCATTAATTAGTGAATTTACTGGTTTCACAGGTTACAGGACAATTAAAAATTATAGAGAGTCTACTATTCTAGATAAATAATTCAGGTTCAGTAAATACTTATTGATATCAAAGACAGAAATATATGATAGGATAGTTTTTGCCAGTGAGCAGTGATAGATAGTGGATAATAATGTAAATTTCTGTGAGGTATTTGAGCTTTTCAGAAAATGCTTTATATAAAATTTTAAGGTTCTTATTATAAGTATACAATATATGGGCAAAGGCTAAGAATGAAAAGATAATAGAAAGCAACAACAATAAAGTTCAAGTGTTTGGCAATACAGTGTGGATTGAGACATCTCAGGCTAGTAGTGTACATAGAATTGGACATGAAATCCTTCCTTAACATTATAACTTTCAAAAGGGTACAACATAGCAAAACAGAATTATAAATCTTAAACCAGTGAAACAAATCATAGCATTTGAACATGCATTAGCTATGGGTGAAAGAAAATTAAAAATTAACTGGTGAAAAATTACTAATTTGGAGGTACATAGGTTTAGATACTCAAATTATAAGCTCTACATGGTATAGCAAACATTAAACTGAGAAAGTAACTGAAAACAATAGCACTGGGAGAAGAGGGCTCTCTTGCTTTCCAGGCTGCCCAGGATTCCCTAAGGAAAGGAGTCCTGCTGCTGATGAGTACACAATAAGCAATTACAAAACAACAAGAAAATTGGCCTACTGTGTAAAACAAAACAAAATAGTACTACATTCCCAAGAAATCTAGTACAAAATTTAAAATGTAGATAAGGACTATAAAATAAGTATAACTAAATGATTAAAAAGGTAGGTAAAGATACAGGCATTATGCAGATTGAAAGAAATACCATTTAAAAACAGAAATATACCCAAGGAATTTCTAGAAATAAAACTGTAATTCACGAAATTAAAATGGATGATTTAATAGTAGTTCAACTTCCTTCTTCCTGAATAACATCTCAACAATTTTAGGAAGAGTCTGCCAGTAGTTGTATATAAAATTCTACATGAATAGCATTTTCACTTAGCCCTGAAATGCTATAATTCAGATAGTCTTCTGTTCTCCATGAGAAAGAAAGATTTGATATAAGAATCAAACTTGAACAAATAAATTGATAAATATGTAGGTAATTTAAAAATCACTGGATAAAGAAAAACAGTAATGCCCTTGCTTATTTTGCAGGGTTTTAAATCAGAACAAAGCTAAATTTATAAACATCAAGGTAATAGATGTGTGTTTTCTAGAGGGATGATAAAGATGATGATTTACTTTTGATTTAATTATTTCAAATACCCACATAAAATTTAGTATATAATCATTAAAATTTACTAAGTACAGTGATCAAAGAGTTTTACATAAAACTTGATAAATCTGTTTTTTAAAGGTGAAAATTAAATATGACAGAATGATGCAATTAAATATGACAGATATGGTTGAAATAAGCTCAAATATTTAACTTAATCCAAAAAATAAATGAATTAAACTCAGACAATAAACACATTTAAATTGGATTTGAAAATGCAGCTTTATATTGTTTGCAAGTGATTAATCTGAAACATGACACAGAGAGACAGAAATTGAAATGATATACCAGTTGGTACTATGAATATACTATCAAAAATAACACTGGTGACACATATTAATATTAGTTTTAAAAAATAAGTTAAGACAAAACACATTTTAGGGACAAAAGGATCACTTTATACTGAAAAATAAAAAAAAAAGAATATGACTTCACCAAAATAATATAACAATTTGAAGACTATAGACACCTAACAAAATAACCTCTGAATAAGTAGAATCTGATGAAATTAAAAAAAGAAACTAACATTTTACTACATTCTTTTCTATAATTGATAGGAAAAAAAAAACAGACATAAAAATGCAGGAGGCAGAGATTACTTCTCATAATAGAGGAGGAGGGAAGTACCCTCCTGCACAAATCCCTGGAAGATAACAAGCACAAAAACTAGACAAATTTTTGAAAAGAATTATTTATAAAACATAGGAATGCATTCAATTGCTGATAGACCTCTGAAGGGAATTTAGTTTGAAAAACCTGCAACCAGAGGGGTAAGAATTGTGAATCTGTCACTTGCTGGCCCAATGGCCCAACCTCCATGATGATAGTTGCGAAAAACTATGGAAGGAAAAATTCACAGCTTGTTTGGCTAGAGATACTTGAGATCAGAAGTTCAGAGCTAGGAGATAGCTGAAAATGTAAAGAGAAAATCCTGGCACCCCAGTTATCCCATGAGTGAGACACAAATCCCAACATAAACTGCCTACGTTCCTGCAGCTAGAGACTGGAGATAAATATGCTCATGACAGAGCTACATGAAGCCAGATCTGTAAGTTCCGTGCTTTCCTCATCTGAGTGTATTCCCCAACCATGCTGTGTTCAAGCAGCATAAAGATTGACATGAGAAAGTGCGGAGTCCATAAGTGGCAAGGCAGCTGGAAATGTAGGAGGAATCCCCAGAAGCAAGGAAAGCACAGAGAAAGGGAGTCTATCTCGGCTCAAATTCTTGGCACAGAGAAGATCCACAGGGAGCTAGGATTAAAAAGCATAAGAACAGAATAAATGTTCTGCAGCTGCATATCAAAGAAAAAATAATTTCCAGTTTGAATCCAGGTATATTAAATGCCTACTATTGCAAAACCAAGAATCCACAGAATATGACACAATCACAAACTACTATAATGTTAGCTACACTGTCTAATTTTTCAACAAAAAACCGTTAGACATGTATGTAAACAGGTAAAGGTGACTCATTATGAGCCAAAGTAATAATCAGTAGAAACAACTCTAGGGGTGCCAGGGTGGCTCAATTGGTGAAGTGTCCAACTTGGGCTCAGGTCATGATCTCATGGTTCATGAGTTTGAGCCCCAGTGTCAGGCTCTGCGTTAGTCTCCCCCTTGGGATCCACTCTCTCCCTCTCTCTGGCCTGTCTCTCTCTTTCTCTCTCTCTCTCTCAAAATAAATAAACTTAAAAAAAGAAAGAAAGAAACAACTCTAATGATGTTGGATTTAGGAGACAGACTCCAGTGCACGTAACTTAAAAATATTTACAAAGTGAAAGAAAATATGGTATAAGTGAATGTAGATGAGGAACCTAAATTGAGAAATAGAAATGCTATAAAAATAAGGTAATTCAAGAGCCAAAAGTAGAATAATCGAAAAGATAATCTCTAGATGAAATCAACATCAGATTGATGAAGACAGAAGAAGGAACATGTGAACTGGAAGATAGATTAATAGAAATTACTCAATCTAAAGAACAGAGATTTAAAATATTGAAAAAAAATGAATAGATTCTCCCTAACTTGTCAGGAAAATGAGGCATAACTTCAACTATAGAAGGATATGAGACAGAAAAAAATGAGTGGAAAATATATATAAAGAAATAATAGCTGAAAACTTAACTTCCAAAATGTTAATTTACAGATCTGAAATGTTCAACAGAGATGAATTAAAGGAAATTACTCCTAGGCGAATTATAAACAAAGTGATGAAAGCCAAATAATAGAGAAAATCTGAAAACAAAATGATAGGTTACCTTCAGAGAAAAATGATAAAATAGCACTGGCTTGCCATCAGAACCTATGGAATTCCAGAATTTTTAAAACAGTTTGAAAGTGCTGAAGGAAAAAAAAATCTCAGCCAAGAATTCTATATCTAGAAAAGCTATCCTTCAAAAATGAAGTTAAAATGAGGACATTTTTAGATTAAAACAGAAAAAAATTAAAAAAAAAAAAAACTATTGCCAGTAGACTAGCAACACGAGAAAAGCTAAAGAAAGTTCTTTGGTCTAAAGGAAAAGGACATTCAATGAAAATTCATACCATAAGAAGAACATCAAAAGTGGTGAATATGTAGGTTAAAAAGATTATAGTTTTATTTTCATTTAACATCTTAAAAGGCAGATAAATAACCAAAAATTATACATGTAATTAAAGGCTTTTTAATAATGTAAAACAATAACATTTTTAGAAAAAATATGACCTTAGATTAGAGAAAGATTTATTATACAGATACACAAACACTTTATCAGAATTAAAATTTCTATACAACCAGAGAACCTTTTAGGTAGATGCAATAAGTCACAGACTAATAGAAAATAATCACAATACATGTATCTTAAAAATATTTTTATCTAGAATATATATATATAGATTAAAATACAGTAATAAGATGATAACCCAATAAAAAAAGGACAAAAGGCTTGAATAGACACATCACAAAAGAAGATACATAAAAAGCCAGTAAGCGTATGAAAAGTTGCTCAACGTCATTAGTCATCAGCAAAATGCAAGTTAAAAAAAAAAAATGAGACAACCCTACATACACACAAGAAAGGTTAAAATTAAAAACCACTGATGATGCCAAATGCTGATGAGGAGAATGTGGAATTATTGCTGTTAGTAGTGTAAAGTTTTAAAATGACTTTGCATAGCAGTTTAACAGTCTTAGTTAAACATACACCTACTCTATGGCACAGAAATTCCACTCCTAGGTATTTATCCAACAGAAGCTAAAACACATGCCTATAAAAGGACAAAATTATGCTTAACAGCTTCACACTGAAAATGACCAGCTCCACAGTGGAAAATTGTCCATTAACCAGAAGATGGAGGAACAATGGTGGTATAATCAAACATGGACGATTATACTGCACTTTGACAAATGTATTAAGTAGAATATGTATAACCGGTGAATATCAAACATATGTTGAGGGACAGAAGCCAAATGTGAATAATATATACTGGATAACTCCATTCATATGAAATTTGAAAATAAGCATGATTAAACTCTAGTGCTACGAATCAGAATTGGTTACCTTTTGGGTTGGAGGGTATTGATAGAAAGGGATATGAGAGATTTAGAGTGACAACAATGTTTTATAATCTTAACTGAGATGGTAGTTAGATGGCTATATAGGCAATGAGTTCTATGATTCATCAAAGTGTATGTAAATTTCATGCCAATAGTGTTTCTTCATGTGCCTATAAAACTCATCTTTTTAAAAAATATTTATTTATTTTGAAAGAGAGAGCACGCATGCACAAGCAGGAAAGAGGCAGAGGTAGAGAGAAGGAGAGGATCAGAAGCAGGCTCCATGCTCAGTGCAGACTGGGACTTGGGACTCCATCTCAGGACCTTGAAATTATGACCTGAGCCAAAATCAAGGGTCAGCCACTTAATTGACTGAGCCACCCAGGCGTCCATAAGACTCTTATCTTTGTTTACCAGTGTGAAAGCTTAAAGTCTCAGAAATCACACTGCTTCCTGTCACTTGATTTATATGGTTAAAGTCAATATAAACACAAACCTTTCTTCTTTGGTTTGTTTGGCTTTTCTTATCTTTTATGTCTTAATTTTCTTGGTAACTTAGGTCCACTTACTCTTTTTGTCTATAGCATATGGATTTGATATCTTTCATTATGTGACATACTTGGGTATCATCCTACCTCCTTTATACTCAAGGTTTTTCCTTATTTAATTTAATAACTTGCTCTAGAACCCAACAGTTCCTGTCCAGTTCTTTAATATAGATCCTTTTTAGTAAAAGTCATTAATGCCTATCACTGATTGCTCAGACTTGATTAGTGCATGACGTCCTAATTGTAGCATGAACCTACCTTCAGTCTGAGCTCCATTATTTGTTGGTGCCTTGAAATAGACTTTCAGTCATTGGTTTGGTAGTCTGTGTGCCTAGAAGGAGCCCATGTGGCCATATAATTTTTATGGCGTTTTCCCATGTCATGTTTCTGCCTCCTAACCCCACTATGTGCAGCTGCTTTTATCATCTCCTATTTGGTATTTTCTTAGACTCATAAAGTCACTTTTTTTTTCAAATTGTACAACACTGACATCTTTAGTAAACAAATTATTTGTTGAATGCCCACTCCATTGCTATTAGAATTCTAGGAAATGGAACCAAATGGGAATCTGTCTTCAGGATGCAGTTTTGTCCTGACACTTGTTCCTTAGCTTTGCCCATAAGGATTTGCTTCTGCATTGAGGACTCTGCCTACCAATCCAGGTCCCCTCATTTTTTCCAGTTTTATTGAGAAATAATTGCCATATGCCACTGCACAAGTTTAAGGTATACAACATGATAGCTTGGTTTACCTGGATTGTGAAAGGATTACCACAAAAGATTTAGTTAATATGCAACATTTCACATAGCTACAATAAAAAGAAAAGAAAAAAAAAAAACTTTTCTCCTTCTGGTGAGAACTTCTAGGATTTCCTTGACCTAGTTCCTTTCAATCTTTCATAATCATAAACTAATCCCATGACCTTTTTGTACCAAGTCTGTGTGCCTAGCTTCTGATGCCCAGCCATCCTGCCCTGGAACCAAAACAAACAAATCTGCCAAGATGCCCAATGTCTGACAGCTAAACCATGCCTGGTCACCTCCTGTTTCTTCCATCAACTGCTCATGTTTCCCCTTTCACAGGAAGCCTGACCTAAATATTATGTATTGCTTTCCTTATCTAGTCAAAAGTAGCTTCTTGAGATGCAATTTATCATACTATACCATTTTTAATTGTTTTCTTAGTACAACAACTTTTTTCAGAGGAGGGGCAGAGGGAGAGGGAGAGTGAGAATCTTGATTTCACATGGTACTCAATCTCATGACCCTGAGATTATGACACTGAGATCATGACCTGAGCTGAAACTGAGAGGCATCTAACCCACTGAGCCACTCAGAAGGCCCAGCATTACAACTTTTAATGTTCCATACAGTATAACCTTGGATTGCAAGTACTGTTCTGCGAGTGTTCCACAAAACAAGCAAACATTTATACTAAATTTTAACTTGATAAACAAGTGATGTTTTGCAGTATTAGTAGTCTGTGATGCCAAATGTCACATGATCAAAACTGAGCCAGTGGTTCTTGAAATTCACTTTGATATACAAGTGCTTTGGATTACAAGCATGTTTCCAGAATGAATTATGCTCGCAAACCAAGGTTTTATATATATGCATTTGTTAATTTCCCTCTCTGGAGTTCATAACCAACATTAGAGCAAGTCCTTTTTCTGTCTTATTCACTAGAATAATGGATAGGGAGAGAGTTAATATAAATACTTATTAAATAAATTAAACCTTAGTGCAGCTGCAGTCTAATGAAATAAGAGACTGTCTTTCTGAGTCTCAGTTTCCTAAAATGGCAAATGGGGATGATAAAAATAACTGTACTTAGGGATGTTATGAACAGGAAATATAACATGTGAAAGTGAACTTAAAATTATAAAACGTCTAACATGCTTTTATTTTAAGTTACTTTCCTGGCCAAGTTGAAGAGCATATATACATTCAGGTGTTACCCTGATGTTGTTACAAGGCACTTAAAAATAAGAAAACTTAAAAATAGTAGTGACATTTTAATATTCCATTATACTAAATAGGTATAGGATTAAAATAAGATATACTTCTAAATATGGAGGAATTCCAGTTAGATACTCAAGTCATGGGGCAACATGAAGCATTGGAAAAGTGTAGAGCCTTGCTGAGTTTCTCCAATGTCTGGTTGTCAATTTCCAGCTAAAGGCAGAGCCCAGGTCCAGATAGCTTCCCCCGTTTGACCACATGAGGCTGTGCCCAGGATGAGTGATGGCAGGGTGAGGGCAGGCCAGGCCTTTGTGTGCAAGGAATGGTGGACAGAGGTCTTTAGAGGTAAGGAAAACAAGAAAAGGTTTCTGAGATAATTAAACAATTTTGAATAACAAGGTTTCTAGTGATTAATTATTCCTAATTCCCCTTTACCTTCCTTTTCTCTATAACCTGTGGCTCCTTAAGCATTTTCATGTTACTCCTTACAGCATTTCCCCCAAGGCTGGCATGGGTCCTAAAATGATGTTCTATCTTAATTTCCAATGTCTCATTACTCAGCAATCAGGAGACTCTCAGGAGGAAATGGCCTAATATATTAATTATAATTTAGGTGCATATGACTAACAATTACTGTCTTTAATTCTCTCCTCTACTCTTCTTGGGATGGGGAAAATGTACCCATCAACCCAAGTGAATGAATTATAGAAATTTCAGGTGTCAAAAGAGAAAAATGGGAAATAACTAGTAGAAAGAGAAACACTCTTAGGTCTTAAGAAATAACAATTTCAGAGTACACGAATCTGTTATCGGTACTGATACTATAAGCCAATACCAACCAAAGCTCTGATTTAATGAGTAATAGATATTTATTATCTTTTTAACTTGTCTCCAGTCTAGTCTCTGGTATTCCCTACTATAAGCATGCTACAGATAATGACCTTGAAGTTCAGAGTGTTAAGTCACAAGTCCAAAATCGCATGTCCCATAAAGACAGAGTTGGGATTGAAGCAGAGGTGCAAAGTTTGCATTCTATTAAATGGACACTTTATCTGCACATAAGATTTCAAGTTGTGACATGGATCCATCTATACCTGGATAATAAAATGCTGTTTAAAAAATGTCAATATCAATATAGTACCAATGATTCTGGATGAAAAGTAAGACTTTATTCTAAATACAGGCATTCACCCCCATTGGAACAAACAGCATGTTCAGTAATTTAGAATGCCTAGGGATTGTTCCTTTGAGATGAATTCTTTATATCATATTGATCGAGGTATAAGTCCTTCCAAAATTTGTACCCAAGTAATGATTGTTGTTTTTGTTTTTATTTTTTCCAAAGCATCTTTTCCCTAGAGTGACCCCCCACTGGTAGAGTATTCAGTTTTTGAAAAACTTTATAAAGAGGTTAATGATGTTGGCCACTCTGCATCATAAAGTTCTTATGATCTATTCAGCAAATAGCAGTTTTTAATGAGCCGCATTGCCTCAAAGATAAAAGTATGTTAAGGTATCCAAGATGATAAAGTATGCATTGTGCAGCACTAATCATAATGGCTTAATTAGATGTTAATGTGGATTTTACGTTCATTAGAATTTAATGGTAACTGAATTTTTAAGTGTTCAGTTAGTCAGCAATTTCTAACATCACGGTTCTGGTGAGGAGAGATTTTCAAACCTGGAACTTGGTGAGAGAGTTGGTGTCAGTGTAAATTATACCCAAAAGAGAAAATTCCCATTTCTCAAGTCTACATTTCATGCCAAGTGATAGCAGGTGGTGCAGTCAGACAGGGCATGAATAACACACCCTGTATTTATGACCAGTCCTATTTATGACCAGTCCTATTTATGACCAGAAGGTAGCAGCTGCCATCTGGCATAATTTTTGGAGGGTATTGAAAGGTCATTGTGACCAAAATATCGATTTAGTGTTATTTTGTGATTTGGAGTCGGGTAACATTTATTGAGCTATAACTATAGTCTGGGGCTCTCCCAGGGGACTTCACATATGCTATCATAAAAAAAAAAAGTTCTAACACAAATCCTATTTTTACCTCTGTTTATTAGATCTACGATTTAAGGTTTGGGGAAGCTAAGAAGTTGCTGAAGATGATACATGGACAGTACCTAGCCAATATGTAGTTAAGCTGAGTTGGATACATCTCCTCTAATTCCAGAGACAGAATATAGAATTCTCATGGACATTGTCACTAGTCATAGGTCTTCTAGGGACAGGTGTATTTTAGCTTGTTCCTCCTACGGTGACACTTGAAAAGGGGGAACATATCCTAATATGCTAATTTCAGCTCTGAAAAGCAGTCTTATAAACCAGAGTACATTATGGATTTTCTAAGACTCTATGTATAAAACTTTAAACAAGATACTGACAAAACAGAGCCTGATCAATGACGGACGGCATAGATAATGAACAAACTCTAAACTATTAGATAGAAAAGACTATTGTAAGAGCTATATGTGTCTTCAAATATTTGGAAGAAATTCAAGGGATGTTTTATATGTTGCAAGATGATTGTAGGCATAATAAGAGAATACATGGCTAGAGGTATCTAAAATATAATGTGCTCCCAGGAAGGTAGGAGTGCCCTAGAAATGTCCAAGAGAAGGCTGAATAAATGCTTCACAGTAATTTGGAAAAATTCAGCAAGCAGTGTACTGCTTGAGTTATATAAATTTTAGCTTCACCCTCCAGCCACTACACACTACAATAATGAATAATCTGTTAAATTTTTTAAGATAAAGTTTTGTAAAGCTTACAACAGGGTGGAGCTCAAGAGATTTTTAAAACTTCATTGAAGATAGTTCAGGTGAACTTGCATGACTCAGCACAATTTGAGGCCACTCACAAGAGCTGGCTTGAAAAGTAAATGCTATATACCAAAAAATGTAAAGTGTAATTTAACAACTACTAGAATTCATCCTGCCGAATAGAATTTCTCATTCTCTTTGTCATGGAGTCTGAAATTTTAGCCTTATTGACATGTGCAATTGTTTCTTAAAGGCTGGTTGATGTCTTCTAGGATTTCTGTTAAGATGTACATACCCCCAGGAGGGTGACACCATAAGCTTTCATCAACTGGCATTTTGAAGACGTATGACAGTTGCATCAGACTCCAGCTCTGGGGGAATATGGTGCAAGATTCATACCAAAACCTATGAGGAGAGGGCCAAAAAAGGGAGAAGAATTAAAAAAGAGATTGAAAAGTACAGATGGAAAGTTACAAAGGCAAAGTTTTTAGAGGGATTTCAGGGATTAGTGTTTCTCAATAATTCCTGTCATGTGAGCGTGAACTCTTTTCAAAAGCTACCTCTGAAACTAGGTGGCACGCATACAAACACACCACATATTCTCATCAAATAAAATGTATGCTCGTTAGTGCTTACCCACACATTCCCTCACAAAATTCAGAGCATGCTTATTTCTTTTTCAAAAATAATTTTGAAGTACTATCTATGTGCAGAAAAGAGCAAGTATCTGGGTTGTTCATAAAGTAAGCACATGTGGGTAAATAAAACCCTAATCAAAAAATGGATTATCTGATTTTAAGAAGCCCCTTCTCCAGTGTACTCCGAGATCCTCTCTCCTTTCCTCCTCAAAGAGAGTATCGTTCTGATTTCTAGCACTCTGTCTGAATGTAGCATGTTTTCAACTTTCTTAAAATGGAATAATTCATCTTAAATTAAGCTTCCTGTCCTGAACAATGTTTGTTAAGATTCCCCCCCCTGTTTTTTCCTTTAGTTTGTTCATTTTCATTTATGTATGCTATTTTACCATATGAATGTACCAAGCTTTATCTATAATTTCTAATATTTATGATTTAATCAGGGGCATTTTCATACAAAATCTCAGCAGAACAGGCTTTTCTATTGAGAAATTGACAAGATATCTATAAAACATAAGAAAACTCAAATAACCAAGAATGGCCAAAGCAATTTATAATAGAATGACATTAGAGGACAACACCACCTGGTTTTATGATTTACCATGAAATCACAACAATTGAGACATTAGTGAAAGCAGTGACTTTTAATGGAACAGAACTAGGAATTGAGAAATAGTTCCACATGTATATGGCCAATTAACTCTCAACAAAGGTCCCAATGAAATTCAATGAAGAAATGAAAGTATTTCCAATAAATGAATCAGCAGTGATTAGATGTCCATGTGAGACAATTGAACTGCAGCCCTTACCTTTCACCTTAACAAAAATCAAAATGTAAAAGCCAACACTAGGTCTAGAAAAATATTATGAAAAATCCTTACCACTCTGGCTAGATAAATATTTCCCAAATAGGATACAGAAAGCACAAACTATAAAAGAAAACATAATATTTTGTGCATCACTAAAATACAATAATTTAAAATAAAAAAAAAACTTTCTTTTTGAAAGACAATGAAACGGAAATCCTAGACTGACGGAAATATATTTGCTATACATGTAGCTGACCAAAGATTTGTAACAAAAACATATAAGACACTCTTACAACTTAGAAGAAGATGACATAATATAAAAATGGGCAGAGGAGTTAAACAGAAATGACACAAAGGAAAATAACCAGAGAACAAAAAAAATATGTGAAAAAGATAATCAACATGAGTCATCAGGAAAATCCACACTAAGAGTGTAGTAGGATTACATTAGCCATCCATTCGGAGTGCTAAAATTTAAAAGAATGATAGTCTTGAGGATAGAAGAGGATGTGGAACCAAGGGATATGTAAGAAGCAGTATAGAGAAAAGAAATGAAATTTTCAGTTCATGTTAGATAGTTTTGTAGATTTTGCACTTATGCAACTAAATACACATAGTCCCTCACTTGTAATGGTTTGATTTATGACTTTTATTCGGCTTTCTGATGGTGTGAAAGCAATATGCATTCAGTCGAAACTGTACTTCGAATCGCAAATTTGAATAGTTTCTTAGGCTAGCAATATGTGGTGCCCTTCTCCCTCATGATGCCAGGTGGTGGCAATGAGCCATAGCTTTCAGTCAACCTGACCACCAGGATAAACAACTAATAACTTACAACCATTCTGTACCCATTCAGCCATTCTGTTTTTTACTTTCAGTACAGTATTCAATGAGTTACATGAGATAGTCAACACACTTTGTTATCAAATAGGCTTTGCGTTAGATGGTGTTGCCCAACTGTAGGCTCATGTAAACTTCTGAGTATAGTTGAGGTAAGCCAGGTTAAGCTATGATGTTTGTTAGGTTAGGTGCCTGAAATGCATTTTCAATTTAATATTTTCAACTTAAAATGGGTTTGTTGGGATGTAACCCCATGGTGAGTTGAGGACACCTCAGTGTGTCACTTCACAGATGATGGCAAGGAACCTTTAATGGTTGTAGGGGCAGGAGGTTGTGAAAATGTGCTGAAGATAGAGTGATATGACTTGTTTTTCATACCAATCTACAGGTGAGAGTAAAAGTATGCCTGAACATACATTTATAAACAAATCTTTCTAGTAATCTTTTGAAGCAACAAATGACTTTTTAATTAATTGTCTTACTGCTTAAATAAAAACCAAATTATGTTGCTTGAAACTATATACTTATTTATGTTTCTATTCATCTATGAATACAGCTCTATCTTATAACCACATGTGCTTATCTATCTCTAGCAATGGAATAATGAGGCACTTGAACTGTTTTATTCTACAATTTTTGTGCTGTTTGCATTTTTCCTACCAGAGTCATGTATTTAGTAAATCAACATATATGCAGTATGAAAATGTAAATAAATTGGTATGTTTTAGTTGAATAATCTCTGCTGTACATTGCAAAAGTAAAAGCCATAATGAGATACAGGGAATGGAAATTTGGAACAAATATTCAAGCACTTTATACATGGTTTCTACCAACCTTTCTTTGCCTCTAGGTATTTCCAATATATCTTGCTAATCTGTGGCCTCTCCCACATTCTAAATGTGATTCAACTTAGTCACACTGATCCTGCTATAAAACTTAGTTTACATTTTAAACCAGCTCATCTGTTGAATTCTGGGCCTGTTTATTTTATTTTGGACAAATCCCCTGGGCTTCACTAGTTTAATGATGACACTTAGCTAAGCTGTCACTCCCCATCCCTATCTCTCCCTGGTCAAGTCTCTAAGCCTCATTTTTATTTATCTGTAAAATGGAGATTGTAACACTTCCTCCAAGTGCTGGGAGGAATTTTAATTGATAAACACAGGAGCATTGTAAATGAATTTTCACATTAAGGACTCAGGAATGGAAAACTAGGAAGGGTACAAAAGAAGAACATCAAACACCATTGTTGAAATTTGGACAAATTACTTAGCAAAATGGTATCTAGCCTTTCTATAAACATCCAGATATCACAATGACCAGAAGCATCTTGATTCAAATATCCCCCAAGTACACAAAAAGGCTAAATATAATTACAGTTGTAAAACAATGTCATCTTAATCTTTTCCCTACTTATTGGAAATTTGATTTAACACTAAACCTCAAGAGGGAAGGCAGGGTGGGTAGCAAAAGAAATTTCTCTAAGAGAGCCAGTCATTAAAAAAACATTGTTAACAATTGTTCTGGCCTACTTCTCATATTCTTATTTGGCTTCTTGCCCAGATTTGCACAAATCACTAATAATGTCCAAAACAATTCATGAATATAGAGAAATGAAAAAAAGAAGAAGACGAAAAGAAAAAAGAGGGGACAGAAAAAGGAAAAGTGAACTCAGGGGAAAAAATAACATCAGTTTTTAATTACTGGGGCACTAATGAAGACAGTGAATCAAATAAACAGTTTGTTCTCAAAGTGTTATCATGCAAAACACAATAAAATTGAAAGTTCCTGAAATAACACTTCACAGCAAGTAAAGGAAAATGCCCTATAACAGTCCTTGAAAGAAGAAATGCATTAGTATTTTGCTTTATTATTCCTGGTTGCAGGTTCCAATCTAATCTCCATAGAAATGGAATTCCAATTGGGCCTCAGAGATATCTTACAAGCACACTATAATCCCAACTTAAGAGAGAAATTCAAGTTAGCTGAAATTCAGTTTATTCTCACGGGAACAGTTTGGCTGAACTACTAGGAGGGACCAATTCAAGTCCTTAAAAGTGGCCTGGGTGAATTCTAAAATAAACCAAAAAAGCTAATATTAGAATATGAAGAAATACAGTTTGTTCTTCGTCCCTCCTTCCCCCTCACCTCCCACACACACACACTTCTTCCATTTCTTTTCTCACTATTTCTACCCTTATCAGCTTCTTCCATCTCTCCTCTCATTTTTTTTCACATATATGAGATGATAAGATGCTGAAGACAAAAATGCCCCTAAAGTACACAAAGACTCAGGCATCTTTAGAAACAACAAAGTACATATTTAACCACAACTATAACACAGAGACTCTAAGATATCCATGGAAACATGGTTTTTATTTTTATTGCAACAAATTCCTTTTGATTATCAGGAATAACATTTTTATTTCTCAAATGTTGATGATCTAATTTTTTTTTAGTTTTTCTTCTTTTTTCTTTCTTTTTAACTAAAGTGCAACAAGATTTTTATACTCATTTTATTGTATTTGAACACATTGTTTGATTTGACAGTTCCCTTTCAACTGTGTGTTAGAAATTTTGTGTTTTCCATTTCAAAACATTTGGCAGTAGAAGCAGTTTTTTTCTTCTTCCCCCACACAATTGCAGATATAGTTGAATTCAGTCAACTTGAGTAAACGTTATTACTTTAGCGAGCTTTGAGAATTTTTCTGTGCACTAAGAATTATTTTTAAAACTTGTCTTTAGCACCTTGGGAGTCAGAGTGGGCCATGAGGGGTGGGTCTGCCACTTAATATGGGCAAGTTGTTGAAAAGCTAGTAAGTCAGTTTCTCCAGCTGTGAAATGATTTGATAGTGAAGACTAAATGCTCTGATGTAAATGGAGCTCCTAGGACAGTAGTTACCTGTGGCAGACACCCCTTTGAATGGTCATCCACCGCAGTCCATCCTTCTCTTCTGAGATCAGCGCTGAAGGCACAATGGGGGACTTCCAGGTACCACTTCTTTACCACCCAATCTTGTTCTTGGATGAAGCTAATGGATTTGTGACTTTGACCTGAGCCAGTCGGATTCTCTCAGAGAAAATAGGCTTAGGAATAGGGAGGACACAGACCTTAGGAGCTATGTGATCTGAATCATGTTACAAGAAAACTCGTAAGGGAGAAGAAAGAAAAGTTCCTGCTGCTGAGGTTTTTAGAGCTGGCATAGTTCCTTATCTCCTGATTCTGTCTCTGATCTCATGATAAACCACAGTTATACTGCCCTATCAATATTTATGCTTTTTTTTTTTTTTTTTTTTGCTTGAGCTAGAAAGAGGTTCTGGTGCTTTTAAAAGAACATTAACACATAAATATGTATAGAAGAGTATGTTGTAGAAATAGACCTTCAGGGAAATGTGGGCTACTTAGAATTGAAGACACTTCTGTGGAAAGGTGAACAGATTATCATCTATGTTACTGGAAGAAAACTAGCGAGCTGGAAACAGCCTATTAAGGTATTGCTGGAGGATGATGCTGTAGGAGAGTTGACCCCGTAGAAGATACTGAAAGAGAGACAAATGCCATTCTTGCAGAATTGGATGGCTGCTCCTGATTACATTGTAGAACATGATTGCAAATCAGTGTTCTCTTGCTTTCTTTAGCAGTTCAAATCACACACACACAAAAATACAGATATTTATTTGTTTAGATTATTTACTTACTCTGGCTTAATGCATGAGCTGTCCATGATTATAATGTTATATGTTATGTTGATAGTCAACTTCGAATGGACTTTTGGAGATAAGATTTAGAATTTCTAGGAAGCATTCAAAAAATTTAAGAACAGTCATACTGTCCACCTCTACCCAATAATCCTTAAACACTTACTTAGAGCCATTCTTGCTGAAGGAAACACCAAACCAACCTACACCTGACTCCACATTGTCACTTATTATGGGACTATTTTTAAAATCAATTTTAGCTGCAAATACTGTTAGTAATATCAGAATGAAAATAACTTATGTCAAGGATTTGTCAAAGGGTATCATGAAAATAAATCTGTTGGAGGTGGTAGTGGTAAAGTTAGAATCTGTACTTGCAGATTTTGAAAATTCTCAACTGAGAATTGAACATAAGGAAAACTGCATTGAATGTCCTGGTTTGGACAGTCAGCTGTGTTTGTAACCCTCTTAAGAGTTTGCTAATTCACATAGGAACACCGTGCTTGATTCGTACCAGTGGTATTGAATGATCAGGTCACTCTTGCCCAATACAGGGAAAGTTATTCAAAAATTTCAGAAGGCAAACATGTTTGATTGTGTCTATAATGTGGTTTCTGTTTACTCGGCTTCCAAGTATTCTGGGAGGAAGGGTACCCAGGTCTTTTAAAAGGCTTTCCCTGGTTCTTCTAGCTATTCTTTTATGCCAGACATATTAAAAGGAGAAAGTTTCAATTGAAATAAGATAACCAATCTACCACTGGAAATAGGGTACTGAGTATACAGAGCCCATGTGGCAGCAGTCCATCACCGGTAAAAAAAAACAACAAAGTAGGGTTGGTACTCAGTTTGGAAAATGGCTTAGTCCATCTAATGTGCAATATATTAGGAAGTCAATTCATTTCTTCCCAAAAAATGGATCTATCTTATTACCACAACCAACTCTATCAACCCAGTACGAGCAATCCTCATCTTTTGCCTGGAGGACTTCAGTGCCTCCAAACCAGTCTCTATTCCCAGCTTTCTACTATAAACTATTACTAAGGAGAAACCAAAGTGATTCAGAAACACATAAATCTAACCATGACAACCATCTGCCCCATTTTAATAGCTTTTTGTTGCATTGAGAATAAAATCCACATTCCTTTTTAAGGAATCCCATCTTATCCCATCTATTTCTCCATCTTTACAGGTAAACTATTCCTAATTCACATGATCATTTTTTGATAATTTAATTTTATATAGCTTTATTACATTTACTTGTCTCCCTGTTGGTCTCTACACCTGTGTGTGTATGTGCACATATTTTGAATAGGCAAGATATAGACTGGAGAACAATATTCTGAATATGTTTATCTAGAAAAGACTTGTATCCAGATAATATAAGAAATTCCTACAAATAAAAAGTAAATAAATAAAAAGATGACCAACCCAATTAAAAAAAAAGGCAAAAGACTTAAGCAGACACTTCTCAAAAAATATATGCAAATGTCAATAAGCAAATGAAAAGGTGTTAAACAGCTTTGGTTCTCAGGGAGATTTCCCCAATGTGATAAAACATTAATAACAACAAAAATTTTAATAACTTATATATTCTAAATATCTGGTTGTTTTGTATATGCACGTGTTAGCCATGGCTCTAACAAGTCCAAGATCAGGGAAAGCTTATAAGAGCTTAGGTAGGGGGAAAAATGAAACAGTACAGGAAGTTGCCTTCAACAAGACTCTTATAAGATGAAGAAGAATGCCATGTGAGTTATATCAACCTGCTGTCTGAGAGAATTCATCTCAGTAAAGGTTGCAACGACCTCATCTTCCTGTCCCTCTAAAGCAGATTTTTAAGTGCAAGCTTCTGTGTTTGGCACTGGGAATAAAAAGATGAATAAAACTCTGTCTTCCCAGAGTTCACAGTAAAGTAGAGACAATAGCTACTTAAACTGATCATCATAACATAGTATGGAAAATGCTTAAAATGAAAGTATCTATAAGTGGGGTGGGTCCACAGAGTAAAGAACTGACCTTATCTAGGGTGTGTCTAGAAATACTTTGCAGAAGAGAAAACATTTGAACTGAATTGAATGATAAGTAGGCATTGTGCAGAGAAAGAGGAAACAAAAGGGCATTAAGGCAATGGAACCAGCATCTTAAGGCGCGGATATGTGAAAGAGTGTGAGACAGTGGAGGAAGTCCAAAGGCTTTGGCATAGTAGAATATAAACATTTTGAGTAAAGTAGAAAACATTGCAGGAAGTGGAATTGAAAGGGTAGGTGTAAGAGGAGTTGTGCAGATTCGTAGCATCGGGAATATACTCTCCACTTAGTGAAGAACCTTTGATAGTGTCAATGTGTGGAAATATTCTGGCAAAACTTATGGTTTTAAAAGTTCTTGTGATAGGCAGAATAATACCTTTCCACCGCCCCAAAGATATGCATCCTAATCCCCAGACCCTGTCAATATGTTACCTTACATGGCAAAAGGGACTTTGCAAATGTGATTACTTTAAGGATATGGAAGTGGGAACATTATCTTTGATTATCCAGGCAGACCCAATGTAATCACAAGAGTCCTTAAAAGTGGAAGCAAGAGGTGGGAGAGTCAGAGGGAGACTTGACTACACAGCAGAACACTGGACCACTAAGACGTGAGGAAGACCCAATCCACCATTGCTGGATTTAAAGATGGAGGAAGAGAGTCAAGAGCCACAGAATGTGAGTTGAATTTAGATGCTGGAAAAGCCAAGAAAGCAGAATCTGCCCTAGAGCTTCCAGAAGGAATTCAGCCCTGCTGACACATTGATTCCAGCTTAGTGAGACCGAGTTTAGATTTATGACCTCCAGGACTGTAAGATAACAGATTTTGCTGTTTTAAACTACTAAGTTTGTAGTGATGTATTACAGCAGCCATACAGATCACACACAGATCTCATATGGGGATGAAAGGACCCTCAGAATGAGCATTGCCTTCCCTGGTTTCTTCTTAGATACGGATCTTTCCATCTTTCAGGCTTTGGCTAAAAATAGGATCTTGAACAGAGTGGTGCTTACTATACTATAGTAAATTTAAGAAGAACACAGTCTTTGAAGCCAGAGAAACTTGAATTATGGTCTCAGATCTGTCAGTCACTTACTCTGTAAGCTTGGGATAAGTACTCCAAAGATTGACCCTCACCTTTCTCATCCATAAAACAGGGAGGATAACACATTTCTCACTGAGTTGCTATGGGGATTGGCTAAACTAAGGTTCCTAAAGATTCTACAGTATTTGTGTATACATGCTTAGCACATGCTCATTCTCACTTCGTAGTTCCCACAGAGCAGTGAAATGGAGATATATACGAACGCACATATGCAGTCCAGGCTGTTAATTCAGATACCAAGCAATTGATGCAGGTATCTTCTAGCAGTGAAGACCTAGGGAAAACATTCTGGAATTTGATGGTAGTAATACATCAGAAGAAAGTATTTGTGCATTTTCACAAACACACACACACACACACACACACACACACACACACACACACTCTCATACCCAGAAGCACACAAATAAAGTGCATGATTGACTGGATTGGGGCATTTTTCTTCTGGATACATACTGTCATAGAGATAGATGAAAAATTGCTTGCCCCTTGCCAGCACTTTGCAAACCCACTCAAATGTGTGGGATGAATATGCACAAAGCCGTGCTAGTGAGATTCACCGAACAAGTCTAAATTTTCTTTCTTTTTTTTTAATTGTGCTCACCCAACATGGTTCTATTTTTAACTTCCCTTAGTTTTGTAACAATATCCTGGACAATAGTCTGGTTTAGAGTCTGGTTTTTTAATTAAAAATCTCAAGTTGGTGTCCCAGTTGAGCTGCTTAGTTTTATACCACTGAAGAAAAAACTGTGGCGGAATTCTTGTATTTCCGAAGGACTTATCGCCATAGGGTGCCCTGTATGCATATACCAAGTTACATTTTTCAAGGAGAGGTTCTTTGTTTTTTATCTCTTTCAGATCAAAGTACAAAATTTGTCAGGGCTTCTGGGTGGCTCAGTCGGTTGAGCCTCCAACTCTTGACTTTGGCTCAGGTCATGATTTCATGGCTCTTGAGTTGGAGCCCTGCCATCTGGCTCCTGCATTGACAAGTGCAGAGCCTGCTTGGGATTCTGTCTCCCTTTCTCTCTGCCCCTCCCCTGCTTGCTCTCTACCTCTCTCTCAAAATAAAAAGAATCTTAAAAAAATTTTGTCACCAATCTATTGAATGGCCTATTGATCTTAGGGAGACAAAATAACACTGTTATGCTGAAGATTTTCAAATATTTGATTGGTGGCTCATTTTAGTGATAGCCCAAATAAAAGCAAGAAAATGAAAAGAAACATCACATGTAATATGTTTATATTACATTTAAGTATTTCCTAAAAAATTATCTAGTATCTTTTGCATAACAAATTAAGATAAGCATAAATAAATACATGTTGCAAAGACAGTTTTCCCTAAGTTAGCATTTATTTTTCCTGACAAAAATAACACATTTTTATGTATTATCAGTATTCACTTATACACCATGATTTAAAGTTTGAAGAGATCTGGATAATAGTCCTTGAACTGAGGGTAACTATATAAACAATTATAGGAAAATCAAATAACCTTTTCAGGTATTGTAATTCCAATGTAAAATATGGGTACTGAGCTATGTGCCTTGATTCATTTTATTTCTTAAACACTAAACATTCCATGATACTAACCCTTGGAACTTTTTATTGTCTATCTACTCTTCATAGGACTAAGACATACTTGATTTTTTTCTCTGGTTCTTGTATTTTAAGCAAAGCCTTATATGGATGAAGTATCTGTTTTCATTTTTATAGGCATCTTGTTAAACATTATAATATGAGTGTTATGTTGCTTCCACTTTTTGAAGTTTTATTTTTTGCAGGTGAAACTAGATTTTTCAGAAAGCTTTTTCCAACAGCAGTTTCCATAAATTATTATTAGTAGTAGATTTATTCAGAGTAGATACAAAAGATATTCTCTACTGCCAATAACTTACAATAGTTACAGAAAACACAATTTACATTGTAAGGAAAAAATACAGAAAATTATTACAGAAAAGAGGTCAAGAATAAATAAAGTAACTATGGCTAAAAGATAGACTGAAGCCACTTGGAAAAGAGAATCTTTAGTATGCTTCTTTTGTTTGACAGCTTAAGAGATATCTGGACTAAGAATCAATGATGCCAAAACACACAGTATTTTCTTTTTCTACTAATGGTGTAGTGGGAAAATAGTAAAACATCTTCCATTTAAGGACTTTAAGAGATCATTATTTTCATTTGTCTATATCAAAAATTACACATTTTAATTAAATTATAATTAACATACAGTGTTGTATTAGTTTCAGGTATACAATATAATGATTCAACAATTCTTATACACCTCATTGCTCATCAAGATAAGTCCCACGTGTGTTTTTATCTCCTTGCCTTACCCTAGATTTGATCCAATATCATTCATTTTTATCACAACATCACTCATACTCATGCATACCTTAGGGTCCACCTTTGAAATTCATTGTCAGTAGTGGAGCCCTCTTCTTAGTTACTTTGGAACCACAGTACTGCCACCACTAAAATTATACATTGAGTTTATTTGATATCCTTCTCAGCATTCTGTTTTCTTATGGATTGGCCATCTACTATGAAGCAGGCACTTTGTATACATTATTTCATTTAATCATGGAAATAATATTGATTGAAAGTAGACCATATTTTAGATGTAGATAAAGCAGTCACTCCCATCTGAATATCTACTTCCTAATTTCTTAAGAGAGTAACAGTAAGCTTGGTTGCAAACATCAAGGCTAGTTGCAAGTTACATTGTCAATAAATTGATGCTGATCACCTGCCATGTACTGCCTTTTCAGTGTATTATCTGAAGGTTTCTTGAGACCTTAATCATTACATTGTACATTGAAATAGTACTCTCGTTCCTTCTTCCTTGCTTTTCACCACTCCCTCCAGCCTCAGACCTCTCAGGGATCTCCTCTTGCCAGTAATCTCTAATTCTTTTATAAAATTCTTTGACTCCCAGATGGCTGACAGTATGTTCCTTCTAATTTCTTTCTCCCTGCAGATCTGCTAGGATTCTTAATTGGGCAGGATGGATTCATATTTTATGCATTGAGAATTTACACATAATTATAATAAAATGTAAAGAAAGTTGACTAAATTCTTCTTATCTCCTCACATCCTTCCCATCCCTTATATTTCTGCTCAAGTTAATTTTTTGGAATACCTATATGATCATGGCTTTAAATGTGTCTGTATCTGTTATAGTTTCAATGATCTCAAGTTCCTCAGCTTAGCAGAAAAGTCCATTTATGAGGAAGTCCTACTATTATTTCCAACTTCATTTCTTGCCACTTTCTTTCTTGCAGGCTTCACTTCAGACTTATGTTGCTTTGTGCCAGTGCATACTTACACATATCCCATCTACTAAGAATATCCTTTGCTTCCTTTTTTTACCATTCGACTCCCACTTAACTTTCCAGAAGGATTTCATTCCATCAAGTCTAAATTACATGTCGTAAAAGCATTTTGTATAGTTCACAGTTTGGTGTGCTTTTTACACTGTGCTAAACTGAATCATTGGTTTATTACCTGTATCTTTCATGAGGCCATGGGACATTATGGGTGGAGAATATATCTCAGTTATAATTTTATCCTAATTATTTAGGAAGGAATCAGACTATAGCTTGATTCTAGTCAGATCCTGACTCTCATCCTTCTGTATAAAACATCTATTTCCATTTGTATGTCCCACAGATACCTCTAACTCAGCATGAATAAAACTTGAGATTTGCTTCCCTTTTGAAACATTATTCTTTCTATACCCATTCTTTTTATAAATAACACAGTATCTACTCAGTTTCCTGAGAAACTTTGAAATTGTTCTTAACACTTCTCTGCCCTCACTACAACTTAGCCCTTGCCAATCTGTCACCTTTCACATGTCCTTAAATCTCTAGTGTCAAAGTCTGTCCATCTGCACTGCCACAGCGTTAGGATCAGTTTCTAGCAGTTGTACTTGAGTTGCTAATACCATAAGAACTGGATCATTTTCCATTAGCCTTCTCTTCTCCAACTGATATTCCATAGGACACCAGAGTAGTATTTCTAATTATCTGATTATGCACACACTACATCCCCAAAACCTTCTAATGATCAACCTACCATTGTCTTTGGCAAAAGTTCGAATTGCTTATCGTGGCTAGGAAGGACATTCACCACCTGGAACTCATCTACTTCTTTAAGTTTATTTTTATCTACTTTATGTATCAAAGTGTTATCAAGTCAAAATGAATTCCTTGTAGTTTCCCCCAAATGCCACGTACTCTTTCACTTCCGGATGTTTATCTGTGCTGATCTGTCTGCCTGCAGAGCTTTCGCCTCCCCTCTCTGCTTCACTACTTAACATGCTTTCTTCATAGGCAATGAGATAAAACTT
This sequence comes from Panthera uncia, assembly GCF_023721935.1. Lineage (NCBI taxonomy): Eukaryota > Metazoa > Chordata > Mammalia > Carnivora > Felidae > Panthera > Panthera uncia. The sequence goes on from NC_064814.1 coordinate 27,332,907, forward strand.
CCTTTTGGAAATCTTATTTGGTCACCATGACTGTGTTATTCCCCGTAACGGTAGGCCAGAAACTACTTGCATTGGCTCAAAAATTTATATATTCAAGAACTTTGTGAACAGTTGTTAATACTATAGGTAGCTTGAAATTGACCACGGGGAAATATTCACTACGTAGAAATTAACAAATGTGACAAAATCAGGTTTGTTTGTTTTTACAAAATCAGGTTTTTAATTTTTTTCCCCAGAGAACCATTTTACTAGCACATTGGTGTCTCTAATTAGAATACACATGCTTCACTTCTTACCTTCATCACAGCATTATATACACTGTATTGCTATTGCCTGTTCATTAGCTTGCTTTCCCATGAGTTGTAGGATAGTTGGATTTAAGGATAGTTTCATTTTCTTTATCACTCACCTCTTGCACAGAGCAAATACCAATTATACATTGCCCCCCTCCAACAAGAACATTGCCCCCAATCTAATGCCAATAGATATACTAATTAAAATGGGTGTTAAGTGAAAAGAACTCTGTAGATAAAATAATTACTTTCTAATATGGCATTTCTGGAACTTATCATTTTGTCCTAGATTTGAAAGAGGTTTATCTTACAAAGCTGGAAGCAGAAAAACAAGCTTTAGTGAAAAACAGCTTCAGTACTCCTTCATTAAATCACTCAGGAATGAGAAAATGCACTAAAATGTGTATTCTTCACATGTTGGGCAGTATAATTGTTATTGGCAGAAAGGTATTCCCTTATTTTCTGTTGCTAGACATCTTCCTTATTTTAGGTAATTATTAGGGGGATTAAAATATAGTAAAACCAGCCATAATACTATATAAGTTCATAACACTATATGAGTTCATATAATACTGTATGAAATCAATTTCATTAACTGAAATTTCGTACACTAAGTAGGTAAAGGAATGACTGGGCTGAATCTACTCTAGAAGATAGAAGTTCATCATATATTTCCAAATTTGTTTTATCTGAAGGCACATTATTATATAGTTATAGTGATAGGAAAGCAAATAAAACTCTGTTAGACTAAAATAGATTATGTATTGCTTTCATCCCATTGATGGTTTATTTAATTTATATGTAAGAAGCTGTTATTAATGTGGGAAAACTTTGATGAGGTATTACTTTTTCATAGAAGAAACAACCAATAGTTCAGCCTATAGGTTTAACAGTAAGTAAATATAAGAATGAGAGTAGGTCTTCAAATATCATTTTATAACATTCTTGATGTCAAAAAAACAGAACAAAAGATTATTTATTTTTTTTTAATTTTTTTAATGCTTATTTCTGAGACAGAGCATGAGTGGGGGGGTGCAGAGAGAGAGGGAGACACAGAATCCGAAGCAGGCTCCAGGCTCTGAGCTGACAGCACAGAGCCCGATGCGGGGCTCGAACTCACAGACTGTGAGATCATGACCTGAGCCGAAGTCGGACGCTCAACCAACTGAGCCACCCAGGCGCCCCCAAAAGATTATTTAAAGAAGAATGTATTCATTATAGGTATTTAATTTAGAATGCTATCTTAGCTTTATAGACCTTATCCTAGATATCAAGGGAATATGTTATGTTAATTCTTACTAAGAAATTTAATATGTTTATTATAGATCTTCTAGTTATAAATGATTGGCGTCTTATTCAAATAACTAAGCAAAGAGGAATATTAACTCAATGAAAAGAAGAAAAGTAGATCCATTTACACATGGCTGTGTTTTAAGCCCTCAGATGGGAAGTCTGGTCTTATGGCATATGGTCCTAAAGGAAGGGGAGCATCTTTCTGTTAGCTCTGGAAAAACAATTCAAATCCTGATTGCTCTAATTTGGGTCATGTCACCAGATATGTACCAATCACTTTGTCCAAGGATTGTGATACTTTTTTTTTTTTTAGTTTCCTGTGCTTGACTGCATAAAAACGTCAAAACCTAAAACACATTTTTTTTCTGTACATAAAATGTTTTAGATATCTCAACCAGACAAATTAGGATAATTCTATGTTCAACTTAAAAATATCCCCATTCTGGGGTGCCTGGGTGGCTCTATCAGTTAAGCGTCTGACTTCGGCTCAGGTCATGATCTTGGGTTTGTGAGTTTGAGCCCCACATCGGGCTCTGTGCTGACAGCTCAGAGCCTGGAGCCTGCTTCGGATTCTGTGTTTCCCTCTCTCTCTCTACCCCTCCCCTGCTTGTGCTCTGTCTCTCTCTGTGTCTCAAAAATGAATACATGTAAAAAAAGTTTTTTTTTTTTTAATATCCCCATTCTTCTTAAAGGGATCTACCTAAAGCTTCCCATAGATATTGCATCCAGATCTAAATCAGGAAGTATAGGTTTTTGTCTTCTTCACTGTCAGAAAGAGGCTAACTGATAAAATCATGTGTACTCAATAAGTATGCCTGACAAAAATGAATTAAAATCACAACTTCACCAAGATCTCTTATTAGAAAAAGGGGAGAAGTAGAAGCAGCATAAAACATTCACTGATCTAAACATATATAGCATCACTTCCTAGGAAGGAAGCATAAAATACTTCTTCTGTGTCAATAATGAGTTTTCTTAATCAGCCAGTTCATTAACTTCATATTCTTGAAAGGATGATTTTCCTCCTTATCACATCTTTGTAAGGCTGTGGGGGCCAGCATTGATTCTGGACTCCATTTCTTTTTACTGAGAATTTAGAGTCCTGTGGAGTATCTTAGACATTGAGCAAATAGGTTATCATCACCTGAAAACACCACCTGAAAACATTGTGAGTTAATAACTAAATTTAAAAAATGGCCTCAAATCCAATGCCAATAGATATGAAAATGGATATAGCCATTGTGATTTATGTTGGTTTGCACTGAGCTGCAGTGTTCAGCCAAGCTTCCTAGACTTTCAAAAATTTAGCTTTTGAAACAATAGTTTCAAGTATATATTACCTGATATAGGAAGCCTCATATGCTCCCTGGACTGCATCAAATACAATGGCTCTTTAAAGTTGGATACTGGTTTAATTTAAATGGCAAGAGATACCTAGCAGGAGAATTTCTGGAAACCCACAAGTTCCATTTTTTGTATCCTCTGTGTCTTCTCAGTCTTTTTTCCCATTTGTTTTAGCTTGGAAACAAGAGATTTTTGTTTTTATTTTGTTTTGTTTGTTGTTATTCAGTCCAATAGTCTGCATGATTTTGTGACTTGCTCCATCTTGATTGCAGATTGAAGGAACATTGGACCTCTTGTAACAACACATGGTGTGTTTACTTTTTGCTTTCCATCAGGTCATCTGAGACTGTAACTTTCTCTCTCTCTCTCTTTTTCTTTATGAGATTTTGAAAAGGACACTATAGAAAGACTCCAACATTCAAACATTTTACCAGGTCCCTTAACTCTCCAGTCTTGTTGGGTACCCAATATTTTTCACAGAAACGGGGAACAATATTTTAACCATCTATTTCTTGAACACAATAACTCCTTAACTGGGTCAGGGGGCTCCTCACCACAGTACCCTTTCTCAGTTTGCCACTTTCATTACTATAACTATTACTAGCAATAAATGACTTCCAGACACTAATTGCTTAATAAAATAGGAGTCAGTAAAATTTACAGAATTTAACAGAAATTTATAGAAATCTAAGTCAGCATAGGTACTGAAATAAAGCTTTGCTAGATTATGTATTGTAATTGTAAAGTCTTGCAGCAGATTTTCTTTAGGCATAGCAGAATCAAGGTTCTGCCCCATTTCATCACTGGGTTTTGCTCTTTCCAAAATTGCCTTCATTTCATGGGAGTATTTCTTGTATAAATAATGATAAAGATGCCTACAAGTAGCTTACAATTTATATTCTTTCTATGGCTTAAAATCCCAGCAAAAGTGGAGTGGTTTCCCCACTAATATTTACAAAAGTCCTAGAGAAGGTGCTAATTGATGGCCCTACTTGAACCATTACTCTCTTCAGAGGAATATAAGATTCTGATTACTCATGTTGCTACTGGAGGGCACAGATGAGAATTTACTTTAGCCCCACTCAAAGAAAGGTATTTTGTAGGATTACTATGAAATTAGGGAAGCATTGGTTTTTAAATAAAATGAATATTATAAAAAAAAAGAATAGGAATGAAAAAAGGAAGGAAGGAAGATAGTGAGGAAGGAATTTTATATCCAATAAATACTGAAACTAGAACTCAGTGCATCAACTCAGAGATTTTCATGTTGTTTGGTGGAGAGCCAACATCCTGATAAGGGTCAGTTGCGTCTATAGTAGAGAGGTGGACAAAAAGGCATAAAGTTATTAAAGGAGAGAATGTAGATCATTTTAAAGGTGGCCTGTGCATTAGTATATTGATAGTATAATGTCAAGGTAAAAGGGATGCTCCTGTCATTGAAGGTGGTAGATGGAAGCTATCATCTCCATTTCTTATGTGAGATGAATGAATCTAAAAGTCCATTTCTGTACCAATAATCTTATTTTTACTAGCTTTTAACTACAATTTACAGATTTTTGACATCCAAACCATAATATCTTGAAGAATAAAGAAAAAAACAGGAATAATACAATATGCAAATAAATACATAATGGATTAAATTTCTTTCTTGAGGCATTTCTCATTTTTTAAACTCTCTTGGGAGACATACATGCTTGAACAATAAAATGAGAATCAATTGATAAACAGTTGTCTCCATGAAAAACACTTCTTTCCTTCTTGGTTTCCTTCTCCATTTATATACCCCCACCCAGCAACTTTTGTAGGTTTGCACCTGCAAAACACACTCTTTTTCATTTATGTTTTAAAGGAAGGAGTGAACCTGAAAAAAGCAAAGGAAATAAAACAACATAAGACAAGCAGTTTTCAAATTTTCTAGAATTTTAAAAATATATAGATTATGTATTTATTGATGTCCTCAGTGCAATATATAAAATTAGCAAGTGTCACCTCAGTGACAATCATTTGTAAGATTTCTCTCTATCCCCATAAGTGTTACTGAGGTCTTGATCTGTAGTAATATTCTCTAACTTATTTGTCTCTCCACAAAAAATCGATATTAGATTTAATATGACCTTTCCTAAGAGAGAGCCACTTCATATGTTGACTTTTTAATAAATATTATACTTGCTCTCTTAAATTCTGATTTAAAAATTCTTTGGATTGGATAAGCCTTACATACACCTAACTTTAAACTATTGTCTAGTTACTTTTGTTTTAATATAAAAATAATTCATGTCAAAAATGAGGAATAAATAGAAATGCTCAAGTATATGATTAAAATTAATCTAATACTTTTCCCTTGGTGAGTTACTTCTTTTTTTTTCATATCTTATTCCTGTGGCTAGAAGTTATGTCTTAAGAAGTGTGCCAATATTGTATTTATTTTTTATTATAGGACTGAGATATCTCTGGGGCACTTGGGTGTCTCAGTCGGTTAGGCATCCAATTTTGGCTCAGGTCATGATCTCATGGTTCGTGAGTTTGAGCCCCATGTCCGGCTCCTCACTGACAACATCGAGTCTGCTTGGGATTCTGTCTCTCCCTCTCTCTGCCCCTCCCCTGCTCTCTCTTGTTCTCTCTCTCAAAATAAATAAATAAACTTAAAAAAATTGATATATCTCTGATATATAAAATTTTAGGTGGTAATGGTAATGTCCCCTCAAATTATACCTATGTATACTCTTGTCATATTGCTTGATATTAAACTTTACTATAAATATGTTTTGATCACTTAATTTCTCTATATTAAATTATTATTATTATACCCTATATTAGTATGAAGTTTAAACCATTACATAAAGCAAGTTTTGGCAAGAATTCTTTGTTATGTGCTAGTTTTAAAGGGGACTCTTCAGAAAAGACTACAATAATATATGGCAAAAAGATCATGGGTTTTAAAGGCAGATATCCTGGGATCAGGTCTCTTTAGATGATTCTTACTGTGTGCCTATGAGCAAGTTGATTAAATACTCTGAACCCCTTTTTCCTCATCTATAAAATAAGGTTTACACTCCTCATTTTTTTACCATTTGTCTTGAGAACTAATTGTAAAAATATATGTAAGGCACCTGTCACATCATAAATTCTAAATAAATATTAATTTCTTCCCTCTTTTAAAATAATTTTGAATTATAGTTTAAGATAATTGAATACAACTCATGAGCTTAAGAAGTTGTTCATTGTTGAATTTTTTGAGTGTGCATGTTTTCAAATTTCCCTTTACTCATATAAAAAAAAAGGAAGATAATTTTATTAATCAGGGTTCTTCAGAGAAACAGAGGGATAGGTAGGTAGGTAGGTAGGTAAGTAGGTAGGTAGATAATGAGGAATTGCTTTATATGATTAAGGAGGCTGAGAGGTCTTAAAATCTGCAGTCAGTCAGCTGTAAACCCAGAAGATGTAATTTTAGTCCCATTCTGAAGGCCTGGGAACCGGAGAGACATGATACAAACTATAGTCCGAAAGCTGGCAGAATTGAGATCCAAGAATAACCACAATTTCTGTTCCAGTCTCATGACAGGAAATGGACCAATGTTCCAGTGCAAGGCAGTCAGTCAGCAGGAGCTCCCCCTTACTGAGGGGAGGATCAGCCTTTTTTGTTTTATTCAGACCTTCAACTGATTGAATGAGGGCCACGCACATTAAGGAGAGCAATCTGCTTTATTCAGTCTACTGATTCAAATGTTAATCTCATCCTCAAATACTCACAGACACCTAAAGTAATGCTGACCAAAATATCTGGGTATCCATGGTCCAGTCAAATTAACACACAAAATTAATCATCACAGGAATAGTAATGGCATGCTTACTTTTTGACAATGGACATTTTGGTGTGGTTTTACCTCTGGTAATTTCTAACTACAGAAATGGCCTCTGAAGCATAGGTCATTTCCTTGGGAATTAATTGCTGTACTAGGGTTAATGGCCCACAGCAATGAACTTTCTGAGACAGCCATTAATCTGCCTTGATTATTATTGCTTAATTACTAATGAAAGTCTCCTCCTTCGTATATAAGTTGAGTATCTCAGCTCAATCTCTTCCAGTTTAAAATGTTCGTTCATGATTCTTTTGGGTATGTTAGAAACTAATGTTGAAAATAGAAGGTAAATTAAGATCATCACAAGCACAAAAACTGATTTTATATTCTAAAATAAATATTAATGTATTTTATTTAATATGTATTATTAAATCGGTATTTAGTTAATGGTATTAACATTGATGCCATTCATATTGAAAAAGTAATTTTAACACATTATTCAATATCCTTATAAAGTTTATTTTCTTTTGATTATAAATTGGATAATGTTTATTACAGAAAATTTTGCAAATGTTTAAATATAAAATGAGAAAAATCCCATCTTTTACCACCCAAAGCAAATACTTAAGGCATTTTGGATACTATCTTTATATTCTTTCAATGATTTTCTTGTTTGCATTTTTGTATGCATGTATAATATCTAGCATGAAAAGTCAATATAATATAGCATAACATTGTTTCAATGTTATCTCACATTCAATTTATGTACTATTTTTAATGGTGTATTTCAATCATAAAAATTTAAGCTTAAATTGTTTATATTAGAATTTTACATAAAATTTAGTTGCACAAAGTTCTAAAATTAAAATGAGTTTGCAAACTCTTCTACAGAGAAATAAAGTTATAAAGGTGGGTTATGCTGAGACCAGGAGAAGAGAATCTTCAAAAGTAAAAGTAACAAGTATGCCTCTCCCTGGATTGAGAGATTGCTTTCTTTCATCCATTTAATTCTCATTTCAATCCATTGAATTAGTTACTATTGTTTATGCTTTACATAGGAGAAACTGAGATTCACTTAAATGATTTAGTCCTAATCCCATAGTTAGTAGCAAGGAAAAGATTTTAAATTGTCTCTGTACCCAAATCATTTGAGCTTTGGATTTAGAATTAAGGAAGTGGGGCAGAGGGAACTTTTTAGCAATCCTCCCATTTCATTGAATAAAAGTATAAAGTGTACAGTGAAAAATAATTTCCCTGCATTCTTTCACATGCCCTATTTTGTTCTCTAAAGGCAACCTTTTCCAGTTATTTTAACTGCTACTTCCTATATTTAGCTCTGTTATTTCCAGCTAATGTTTCCAGCTAATATACTTATATAGGCATTCTTACTATCTTGATTTTATTAATATTTTATTGATGCCTGTTAAGAAATAGAAAGCACTATCACATGAAGCACGTCTCCTTACCCTATCCCTGAAAAGTATTCTTGTATTAAACTAGTATATAGTGTGTACATTATTTTTGACTGTGTAAATATTTTTTTCATTGCTGTGCCAAGCTGTGTCATAACTAAGTTTAAATTACATACAATAAACAACCTTTTATTTTTCCTGGAGTTATTAGTTGTTTGAGTTTTAATTTGTTTTGTTTTCTATGTACCCATCAGTAATTCTTTCCATCACCTCTCATAGAATCCCCAAACTTTTTCCAAATGGTGAAATATATAAGATAATATAATTGTTCCAAAGACAACCTGTGTATTTACCTTAAGGAGTTCTATATCCAGCTGCTTTAAAATTAACTAGTTGCTCAGTAGGCATATACAGCTTCAGTGTAATAGGAGAGTCTGTTTAATATTATCCTTGGAATTCTTTTTACCTTGTTGTGTTACTAGATTTTTGTTTCCTGGATGCTTTACTTTCCTCTTTAACAAGTAGTAAACTTTTTTTCAGGTCTTACAATCATGAAAATGTTTATCATGATTGATAATCTAGCTGGATATAGAATTGTAAGTTAGCAAAAAAAATCTTCCTCAGAACACTGAAGGCATTGTTCATGTCTTAGGAGGTTGCATTCTGCTCTTGAAAGGACCAATGCAATTTTGATACAGGATTTCTGATATGGGTTAAGCTTTGTTTTTTTCATTTAAAAATGTTCTCATATGGAAAACTTCAGGCATTCTCTTTATTTCTTTTGTTCTAAAATTTCACTATGGTGTGCCTTGTTGGGGTTCTTTTTTCATTTACTATTCTTTGCGGTGAGACCTTGCAATATGCAAACTCCGATCCTTTAGTCCTGGGAAATATGCTTATATTATCTTTCTTAGATTCCTTCTCTTTTGTTTAATCCTCTTTGTCTTTCTGAAATTATATTTTGACCTCATTAATTCTTTAGTTGTCTTTTTTCACCTATGTCCACTTGTGATACTGTGATTTATAATAAGAAGTATATATTTGGTCTTTGTCTTTGGTTCTGGCACAGACCTCCTAAAACCCTTGGAATTTCCTAAATGTTGAGAAATATAAAAATGTCTTTTGTTATGTGAATGAGGTGACTTTAGGATTTCACCTGAAGATGAAGTCCAGTTGCCAAGGGAACCAACACATGATTAAAGGTTGGAACTTTCAGTCCCACCTCACCTGACCTCCAGAGAGGGGCAAGGAGCTGGAGGTTGAATCAATTGTCAGTGGCCAAATCTTCAGTAAACTGCTTTCACTTCCTGCTGACTCATGTTGATTTTTATCTAGTGTGAAGCCAAGGACCCTCTTGGTTAATCCTGTGGGATCCCACTCTCTGGGTCTTCAAACCCAGCCTGCCTATGTCAGAACTTAGCCCTTAACCTATTGAATCTGATATTATCTCCAACTTGATAGTGTCAGATGGAACTAAATTCTAGAACACTCTGTTGGTGTACCAAGCATTGCTTGTGGAAGGTATGTGAACCACCCCACCCTCCCCCCCCCCCGCCATATACACACATCCATGTTGTAATTGGGTCCGTGTACTTTAAAGACCATCACATTGATTTGTCTTAGCTTACTTTTTAACTTTTAAAAGCATTTAAACATATCCTTATTCTTTATGTCAAATCTTCTATTAAGGATTTTATTGTCCATTTTTTTAATATGAAATTTATTGTCAAATTGGTTTCCATACAACACCCAGTGCTCATCCCAAAAGACCTCCTCAATACCCATCACCCACCCTCCCCTCGCTCCCACCCCCCATCAACCCTCAGTTCTCAGTTTTTAAGAGTCTCTTATGCTTTGGCTCTCTCCCACTCTAACTTCTTTTTTTTTTCTTCCCCTCCCCCATGGACTTCTGTTAAGTTTCTCAGGATCCACATAAGAGTGAAAATATATGGTATCCGTCTTTCTCTGTATGGCTTATTTCACTTAAGGTAACACTCTCCAGTTCCATCCATGTTGCTACAAAGGGCCATATTTCATTCTTTCTCATGGCCACGTAGTACTCCGTTGTGTATATGAACCACAATTTCTTGATCCATTCATCAGTTGATGGACATTTAGGCTCTTTCCATAATTTGGCTATTGTTGAGAGTGATGCTCTAAACATTGGGGTACAAATGCCCCTATGCATCAGTACTCCTGTATCCCTTGGGTAAATTCCTAGCAGTGCTACTGCTGGGTCATAGGGTGGGTCTATTTTTAATTTTTTGAGGAACCTCCACCCTGTTTTCCAGAGTGGCTGCACCAGTTTGCATTCCCACCAACAGTACAAGAGGGTTCCCATTTTTCCACTCCTCTCCAGCATCTATAGTCTCCTGATTTGTTCATTTTGGCCACTCTGACTGGCATGAGGTGATATCTGAGTGTGGTTTTGATTTGTATTTCCCTGATGAGGAGTGACGCTGAGCATCTTTTCATGTGTGTTGGCCATCTGGATGTCTTCTTTAGAGAAGTGTCTATTCATGTTTTCTGCCCATTTCTTCACTGGATTATTTGTTTTTCGGATGTGGAGTTTGGTGAGCTCTTTATAGATTTTGGATACTAGCCCTTTGTCTGATATGTCATTTGCAAATATCTTTTCCCATTCCATTGGTTGCCTTTCAGTTTTGTTGATTGTTTCCTTTGCTGTGCAGAAGCTTTTTATCTTCATTAGGTCCCAATAGTTCATTTTTGCTTTTAATTCCCTTGCCTTTGGGGATGTGTCAAGTAAGATATTGCTGTGGCTGAGGTCAGAGAGGTTTTTTCTTGCTTTCTCCTCTAGTATTTTGATGGTTTCCTGTCTCACATTCAGTTCCTTTATCCATTTTTAATTTCACTATTTTCAAGTTAAATTCATTGAGTTATAAATTACATTCATTGAAATTTACACTCTTTATGAGACTGAAACTGATTATGAGTAAATTTACACTCTTTAAATGGAGAGTGCTATGAGTTTTGGCAGATGGTATAGTAGTATAACCAAATACAATACGAACCAAAACCAATATGATGTTACTATATTTGCAAAAAGTTCCCTTATGTCCTTTTGTTGGTCAGTCTCTTTTTCCCATCCACTGATCGGATTTGGGTTTCTGTATTTTTGTCTTTTCCACAATGTTATATAAATGGAATAAAATTATAGTCAATATTTTGTGTATTACATTGTTCAATAGCAAAATGATTTTGAGATTCATTTACATTGTTGAATTTATCAAAAGTTTACCCCTTCTTACTGCTGAGGAGTATTTTATTTCTGGATGTACCATAATTTTATAATCCATTCATTAGTTGATGGAACTTGAGTTGTTTCTTATAAATAATAAGAGGACCTTCACATTCAAATAGAGGTTTTCTGTATGAAAACATGTTTTGTTACTCTTGAGCAAATGCCTTAGCAATGGTATTGTTGGATCATATCATAAATATATGTTTAACTTTCAAGAAACTGCCAAAAGTTTGTCCATAGCACCCATATCATTTTGCATTCCCACCAACAATATATGAGATTTACAAGGGCTCTTCTCTACATCCTTGCTAGTACTTGATGTTTCTTGCTGTTTGTTAGAAATTTCTGCAGGCACTTGAGTTTCAGCTTCCACTATTCCATTGACTTTCAACCTTTCAAAAATATGTTCAGACTTTTGCTTCCAGAAAGATAAACTGTATGTGTTTTCCTCTATCCCTTCCACTAAGAACATCTAAAAGCCTTTGACATTATATACCAACTGTAAGAAGACTCCAAAAAGTGGAGAGAAGGCGGCACAATGTCTAGGGACATTGGGCCCAAGGAACAACACTGTGTGATTTCCCTGGGTTTTATTTTTGTCTCCTATAGCTGAAACTTGGAGCTGAAGACATCATATAACTAGAAACACCCACAGGCCTAATAAAAAAGCCTGTTCTCTCCAACTGAAGGATCAAGAAATGACAGCCTGGTAAAAACAGAAAAGTTTTAGACAATCACTTGGCTCCTCAGGCAATCATCACAGAAAAACTATGAACCTATCCCCACCCATGCCAGGAAAAACCAGGTAGTGGAGCTTGGACTTGCACCATTATTGGAATGTAATAAAGCTCCCTAATATCTCCACTGGGATGGTTACAGAAAAACACAGAGGGAGCTGGGATTTTCATCCTCTTGGCCAGTAACAAGCCATCCATCTCATGGTGTCAGTGGAAGCCACTTGGAGAACCTAGCCTCCCACCCCTACCCAACAGTATTGAGGTGGGTGGTGTGAGAGGAGGTCCAGTAGAGAATCAGGATTTTCACTACCACTTGTATCAGTACTGATACAAGTCTCACCATGGTCTCCATGGGACCATGAAATGAGCCAGAACTCCTACTTTTACACAAAAGTTACAAAGAATATCCCAACTTCAGGTATCAATGGAAGCCCCGTAGGGAATATAGACTTTTACCTTCACCTGGTAGTAATATTTTAATGCCTGACCTCCATTTCCCTGATCTGGCCTTCTCTTATGTGATTTCTACTCTATTTCTAATGCATTATTTTGCTCTGGCATAGTTTATTTTTTTAAGTTCATTTATTTTTGAGAGAGACAGAGAGGGAAAGAGAAGATCCCAAGCAGACTGTGTACTGTCAACACAAAGCCCAATGGGGGGCTCGAACTCATGAACCATGAGATCATGACCTGAGCCAAAATCAAGAGTCAGACACTTAACCAGCTGACCCACCCAGGCGCCTCTACTCTGACATAGTTACTTTATTGTGAAGAAGTTGTTTTCTTAGCACTTGAATATTACTTACCTTATTCTTAATATTTTCTTGTTATATATAGTTCCAAATATTTTGTGTTTTCCTTAATTCCTTGAAAACTGTGTTATTATTGAATTTTTTTCTATTCCCTAGAATATATATATACACACACATATATATGTGTGTGTGTGTGTATACATATGTACATATATATATGTGTGTGTGTGTGTGTGTGTGTGTGTGTGTACATATGTGTGTGTGTGTATATATATATTTTTTCCAGAGCTGATTCTCTTTTTCTTTTCTGTCCTTTTTACTGTGCCATTCACATCTTTCCTTTCAGTTACTTTTTGCCCTAGTATTTTTGTATTGCTGTGCTGTCATACCTTTCTAGGCTATTTGTTAATTAAATAGGCTGCTTCATCTGAATCTTGTATTTGGCCAAAAAAAATTTTTTTTGAGTGTTATTTTTTTGGCTCCTTTCAAACATCAGATGAGCTCTGTGTTTGGGTTTTTGTGTCAGAGCTTCAGATCCAAGTTTGAAGGTTGTAGGTTCTGTTTGTATTCCATATTCTGATTTTCTATCAACTCTTAGTGGTGGGGGGCAGTAAAGGGTTGTATAGCCAGTGAATAATTTTCACTACTCTCTCATATTTTTAATTTCGTACTGCCTTGTTAGAGTGATACAAAGTAGTGTGGGCACTGGGGACGGGCGAGCTTTGATTCAAATAGTTACCCTGGTTCTCTCTCTCTCCCTGTCTCTCTCTCTGTCTCTCTCTCTCTCTCTCTCTGTCTCTCTTTCTCCAACACGGGGCTCAAACTCACTAACTGTGAAATCATGACCTGAGCCAAAACCAAGAGTCAGTCGCTTAACAAACTGAGCCACCCAGCCACCCCCATTTGGTTGTAATATTTGAGTTCACTTAGCATCCACTCCTGTTTCCTTCCAGGTCAGTGTAACAGGGAATAAAAGAGGACCCATGTCATCTCTTGTTGTGTCATTAAGTGAGTAGATGGCTTTCATTTGGGACACTGTGTTTGCCCCCTAATGACATATACCTCTAGAAATTTACATTTGTTTTACATTTTATTTTTTCTTAATTATAAAAAAATAATATTTAATTCTTTAATTACTGGCGATAATTAGTTGTGTCACCTTTATCCCTGCCAGAAGGAAAATAAATGACAAATTTTATTAATGATGTCAGTTTCTACCAAGTCACCTTAATGAAGACATGTATTCTCTTTCTTTTGGCTCATTTTCTTCCCATCTGGCCCACTAATAATGCCCCACCATCCCTTTCTCTCAGACCCCTCATCAAGGACACTTCTCAAGTTAGTAAAATTTCTCCATTCCTCACTTCTAATTCTCCCCACAATGATAGGAGACACTGATAGAAGCTGGTGGTGCTGCATTGATGGAGGAAGGGATTTCTGTGGATTATTACTGCCTGCTTTCAATTTGATCTGATTATTCTTCTGCTACTAGACAATACTTTTCAAGATTTGTGATACAGAATTTGGTTCTTTCACAAGTTTGCATGCTATTAGTTTATTTTTGCTATTTTTATTGTTTTTTAATTGCCTTTAGATGTATGGTTAGTTAGGTTCTGCGAAGTTTTATTTAGTCCTCAATATTTCAACCACCAAAACTTAGTTAACATCTTACTTATGATTTTGTCTGCTATTATGGTAGTGATAGAACTTGTGTTGATTAAGATTAGGCCTAATTTAGTCTTATTTAGTAATGGCAACAGTGGCAACCAAGGTTGCAGTTTCAAGCCCTGTGTTAATCACTTAATTTATTCTATCTTTTTTTTTTTTTTTAGCTAATATCCTAATTCTTGATAGTATTCTTGGAAATGTTCACTTTCATGAAAGGAGTTATCGGTGAATGGAGGACAGATAGTTGAATGTGAATCTATCATTTTGAATGTAAAACCAACTCAAAGTTCAACTGTCATCATGGCAAGTCAGTTGTGAATTACCTGTCTACATAAAGGATCCAGAGCTCCCAGTGTTGACCAAGAACTATTTGACCTATTGGTGCTAGTCCCAAGTTTGCCTGGCACATTGAGGGTGTGTGCTCACATACATTCCTACACCAAAAGCTCAGCTTTTCAGGCATTTGTCGTGACTTTCAAAGAAGTGACTAACAGTCAGTTTCTAGAACATGTAAGGATCTTGGTGTTGTCCATTTGTGAAAGATTCACAAACATACTATGGAAATATAAAATAAATTACTTGCTGTTCACTTACATTCTAGCTGTGTCATTGAGGGAAACAATGAGAACTGGTGTCAGAGTCCCAGGTATGTCTCTAGTACCTTGGAATAATTTTAAGCATTTCACCTGAAATGCTTCTACCTGAGGAAAATGTTACCATGTGTAGAGTCCTCTGGTGGGAGAATAAAGAATCCAACTTTTCCAGAAGTTTGGGAAATATGAAAGTATGTGTCAGAATAAGAAATATGTAGAAACATATTTCGCATTTCAGATAGTCACTCGCAGTACATGTCCTTCAACCAGATTTTCTCTTCTTGTCCGCATTTGGTGGCGTTTAGAACATTAACCTTCAGACTGCAGTTTCCTTATTCTGCTTTCTCCTTTCCTAGCTAGGATTAATTTTAATCAGATGGTAATTAAAATAGGTGCTGCATAACCAACTCACATTTCTGCAGGTAATTAAAGCTTCTGGATTCATGCATTTCCCCCCTCCCAGCTCTGTAAGAAGCAGTGGCAGATAATTTGTATTTTTCCTTCCAGCACTATTCTTATTGCAGTAATGGCTCGAGTTCTAATAAATCTCTTGCAAATAACTTGTCTGGGCTTTGTAATAATATAAGACAGAAATTATCAATTGTTCTTTTTCTTTAAAAACATATAGTTCCCAGTTGTATGTTATTGATTCTAAAAACCATAATCTGTTACTGTCTTATTAATCAATAGTTGGGAGTTGTGTCTCAGAAGTTGTGAAAATCCTAGAAGTAGCCCTAGAACAAAGATGACCAGCGTAGTTATTACTATGCCCCTTCTTCCTTCTCTGTCACAGTAACTGAGCATGATACAAAGGATTTTCAAGAAAGATTTCTCCATATGGAGAAAAGAAAAAAAAGAACCTCGGGAAATGTGTTGGGTTTACATTTCTTGCTCATTTACTAATTCCCATGTTGTAAAAACAGACCACCCACTTACCCATGGTGAATACCTGCTTTATGGAACATTTGGCCACTATAATTACTTTTAAGATGGACTCTTGAGGAATCTCTACATGCACTCATTAGGTAAGATGCAACGTCCATAAAGGGAGCTCCTGTAATACATGACTTTTTTTTTAAGTAAACTTTTCCTTTCAGACAAGATGTCATGTTTTTCACAGCTGCTGGTATATCTACGGCTTTCATTCTGGAGCTGCCTGAATGTCATTGGCAGCCCCAAGCTTGGTGCATTGGGTCCCTTGCCAGTGGCATGAACAACAAACAGCAGCCCACCAAAACTTCGCTCCTTGGGAAGGGACTGCCTCTTAGCTATTGCCAGAGTCTCTGGTGCACAGCTCACTATGCATCTGGTGGTTATGAAATCTCATTTCATTACACTACTAATTTACAGGGAATGAAATTATAAACAAGGTGATTACTGAGCGTAATTTATGGTCCATGTAATTATATAGCTGTCAAAGTAGTGCTGGCAGTGGAACTGTGCGGAAGAGGGCTGCACTTTTGCCTGGTCTACTGAGTTTGTTAATTGTCCACAGCTGAAAATATTTTTTTGGACTGCAAGATCAGCAACCTTCAGTATGGAGAGCCCAGCTAGAGCTGGTCATAATTACCTGCCTGACTGGAAATGTTGCCTATTGGCTTTGAAGACCTTCAGGTGATGGAAAATTATCCTCTGGCCTTTTGGTCAAGGGAGAAGAACACGTCCACCTTTCTGGGGCGGGGGAGGGAAAGACCCAATGAAATAGTAGCAAGTAATAAAGTACAGAGCCACGAGTATTCTATCTCTGTCTCTAAATATCCTTCTACCTATTGCACACACTCCTACTTAGATGTGCATAATAGTGGTTGGAAGGTAACAGTATTGCCAGAATGAAAAATAAGCAGGAAAAATTATACTTTTGCCCTTTCTCAATAAATTAGACCTTTAATTATGGCTTCGTTAAGCACATCCTAGCACTTAGGGCTTGTGAGGGAAACCATATCTGCAAATAATCAGAAACAGGTGAAACACTCCAACCTACTCTAACCTGTTGCCAGAACAGGTGAAAAACATAGCACAGAGTGGGCCATTAAACCAAAGGCTTTGTTTACACAGCTACAATCTGATTTGATGGGCTTGTCTCCTACCCACCCGCAGAATCACTAGTTGTTTTGCAGTTTTCATTTTGTAGATATTACCTGGAAAGCATAAGCATTTTTTTATTTACCTGAATAACTCGTGCTGCAGAAAATCTGAAAGTTTTAATGCACAGAGGCATGTCAACTGTATTGCCTATTTAAACACATCAGAATCTTTGCAACTTCGATTATTTTGAGCTTCCTCTGTGGTTTCGTATGTTATTGATAATGAGCAGATAGAATTATTTTTCCCTGTCCCTCTCTGACTTCTATTTCTAGGACCAGTTCTATCCAGATTCTGAATGAGAAGTCCCCTTGAACAATAACATATTTGTGGTATAGTCACTATTTTCCTTAGAACCAGGAGAGAGAGAGTGGAAGGTTTTATTCCTGAGCTTTGACATATATAAATGTTAACCTTGATAATAGAATGTAGTTGATTTTTTTTAGCTTTTAAGTTAGAATAATAACTATAATAAGTGGTATTAGATTTAAGCAGAATTTTATGTCTACCAATAGGACACAGATTAATTTTATTTAAAAATAACACAGCTCTTGAGATGCCTGGGTGGCTCAGTCGGGTAAGCGGCCAGCACTTGATTTCCACTCAGGTCACGTTCTCACGGTTCCTGAGATAGAGCGCGGTCCGTGTCTGGCACTGCACTGACAATGCAGAGCCTCCTTGGGATTCTCTCTCCCTCTCTACTTCTCTCTCTCTCTCTCTCTCTCTCTCAAATAAATAAATAAATAAATAAACAAACAAAAACAAAAACAAAACAAAACCAGGGTTCTTACCATGTGCCAAATACACTGTGTAATTTCCTAATAAGCCACAACATAAGATAGTAACCTGTTAGAACAGTTAGTCACCAGAAAATAATATTGCTGGAAAGAGTCCATGGGAAGTTCTGAGGATAGAATTTGCCTTTGTTTTGAAGTTGGTAAGATCATATATTACTAGCAGCCAGCAACTAGCAATTTATCAATTTTATCAAGGTCATATGGTGTTTTAGATTTAAATTAAAGAAGGAAGTCTAGATTTACAGTCAGAAAGGTATTCATATGCAACATTCCTTATTAGTAATAAAAGATTAGAAACAACTAAAATTCTATTTCATGAAAGATTATTTTAGTAACTTATGATATATAATTAAGATATAAATTGAAGTAAAATGACGGGGGTATAGCATTGTACCTACATCATAATGGTACTTTCAAACTGAGTATACTTAAAGAAAATTAAAAATAAGTGGAAAAGAGAAAAATCAGTGGATGAGATAGGTCGGTCGAATTACACATAGCTTTACTTTAAAAGTACGGTTGCTAAAGAGGTATTTGTGTGACACCTATTACATAATATCTTAAGATAAAGCAACAATTGCTCTCCCCGCCAGTTCCCTATTGAATTCTGAGGTTCCAATGACAGAACCCTGGTTCCCCCGGAAGGAGCCAGACCTGTGTGTCAGCTGGCAAGCTTCATCATGGCCAGGATATCAAGTCTCATTTGCTTGACTAAAATCTGCTGCAAGCTCAGATGCATTCAGGCGAAGATTTAGAGAATGTCTGCACTTCCCGAAGTGCCTCATTTGTCAGTGGCAGTACAGCCAATGGAGCACAATCTGTGAGGGAAACACATTTGTAGTCAGGTTGCAGGGATTGTTTGGTGAAAAGGAGACAGTCAGAACCAGTATTTCCTCTAAGATAATAAAAATTCACAGTGGGGAACCCCATCTGAAGAATCTCTCTTGTCTTTGTGATCTAGGGTTACTGGAAATTCAGCTTCAGGTTCGCAGGGCTGTAATGCAAACTGATTTCCAGGCAGTGGGAGTCATTGCACTAGTGGGAAGCTAAAGAAAATAGAAAGCAAATGGAACTTAACTTACAAGAGAGAAATATCAAATCATGATGGCAAATGATTTACTTTGTTCTTAACTGCTAGGTGAATGGATGGAGTCATATTATATTCAGTGATAAAATTAATAGCCATTCTCTGACGACCAGTGTCCAGCCACGTAGATCTCTTTCTGTAAAGAGGGCTAATCTCGGTATAGAAGGCTTTAACTGATTTGACATTGGTTAATTTCATCCAAATACACACACTCCTTTTGGTTACTTACTGAATAAAAATCACTACATGTTTTTGTACTTCTGCATTCTTCTCCATATTTATGATTTCACTGGACATGGAAAAGTTGCATCCCACCTTTCCTACCCATTACCCCCTTCTCTCCCATCTCATAAATACAAGAACTTTCTCCATTTTTGGCAAGATTTCAGACACAATTACATTTCTGTAACTTCTTTAGCATTCTGTTTCATCACCAAATGCTTTCCAAAGCCTAAGGATCAGACTTGCTTGGGGAAACGAAAATGTGCTCCTTTTAACCTCTCATGCCGCAAAACACAAACCAAATTGTAATCAAATTATCTCCCTCTTCCCACTGAAGTAGAAACGAATAGAGAGCAAATGTAGCTGAAGTCACATTACCAGACTTTTCCTATTGAAAACCAGACCCTCATCTGCATGCTTTCTTTATTCACTACTTTCTTTTTGCTTCCAAGGGCTCTCTGAGAAAAGATTTCTCTTAATTCCCTCAATACACTGGATACAAATGTGTATTCACATGAGGCAATTCAAGATTTTTTTTTTTTCTTCATCTGCTCCCTAGACTTTGGCTCAATCTTAGGCTTTGGGAGAAGTAACCACTCTTGCCTTCTCTTTTGCCCCTGAGGTGGTTTTTTATGGAATACTTTTGTCATTATACTTCTTAGACCCCCTCCTCCCTCTAGTTTTCCTAGGAGAGAGCTAGGATGGTATTTTTAAGTATGCTCCAATACCTTAGTTAAAAAGGGTAATTTTCCCCTTAAGCTATCACATCCTCTCTCCCTAATATAGTTGCTGTAAACCTTTGATTTCCTTCTTTCTCAGGTACTGAGGGGGATTTGAAAAATCCTTTTACCAAGGGGTATCAATGTGAATATGCAGAGCATTTTAATGGAGCACTTTTTGCCACCCTATTCTTGTAGAAGGGAAGGGAAAGGGAAAGGGAAAGGGAAAGGGAAAGGGAAAGGGAAAGGAAGGGAAGGGAAGGGAAGGGAAGGGAAGGGAAGGGAAGGGAAGGAAAGGAAAGGAAAGGAAAGGAAAAGAAAAGAAAAGAAAAGAAAAGAAAAGAAAAGAAAAGAAAAAAGAAAAGAAAAGAAAAACAGTTTAATGTCCCAGATGCTAAGAAAAGAGTATTTAAACCTAGACATGATTTTCATAGCAATCTAACTGGATACATCCAAACCAATTACCAAGTATACTGTGAAATACATGATGATTTGGGCAAAGCAGGTCCCTCAAAGGAAGAAAACCATTCACCAGGAACCCTGCTCAACAGGATGTCGGCTTTGCACATGCCTTTCTGATATGTGGATGTTTCAAATCTCCCTTCACTTCAGGCTAATTGGCAATGATTCTTGCATGTGTCAGTTGTCATGGGAAGGAATAAGAACATTTCTCACCCTGTTTCAAAGAAATGCATAATTGTTCTAATTTTTATTTTCTTCCTTCTTTTCTCTTGTATTTTTTTAAAAAATGTTTTCTTCCCCTGGTGTTTATCTCATTAACACAATGTTGAATGATTTCCATCTGGCAAGCTGGGGGAATTGCCTAGTATTATGGAGACCAAGCCAAAAACTAACATGATGAGTTATTTATTAGTTCTGGCCCTCTGGTTCCTTTACCCTAATTGGGATTGTGGAGATAGTTATTCATTGCTTATTTGTAATCCTTTTATTTAAAGGGAAAGTGAATGTTGATGTTTCTGCCTGGAAAAGCAATACTGATATGCAACCAAATAAACTAGGAGTATTCATGTCCAGGTTGAATATTCAAGTCCAACCTTGAAAGTAGTTATGATGGGTGGAGATGTCCATTGGGGAAAAAAAAAGAACACACAGAGTGGAAGTTGTATAACTGAGCATCATTACTAATAGGCAAGTCTGTGGACATACTGCTCTTGAGAGAAAGAGCTCCAATGAACTGGGGATAAGCTGGAAGCAGGTCATCAGTGACCTGTACTATACATAATCTGTCAGGTTTGGGCTGGGAAGAAAGATATAATGGCATGAACAAAGAAAAGAGTGAGATTAATTAAGCGGGAACAATATGATGAAGAAGTAATTTTCTCCAATTCTGATACCCGTTAGGGGAGCCTTGGTGTGACTTAGGATAGGCTGGGATGTCAAGATTTCCAAAGCACAAGTAAAATGGTGATAAACAGCCCCTTTAGTGCTATGTAATGATCACTACAAGGGAAGCAAATGGGACACATGCACGTGCAGTAAGAAAGTATACTTGTCCCCTAAGTATTACACCATGTAGCACATAAAGTACGTATCAAATGGTTAAGCAATTAACCTCTCTGCACTGCTGAGGCCAGAAGGATATTTTCATGGTGCTAGGTAATGTGTGACATGGCATTTTTGTCATTGTTCTCTAGGGAAATCTAGTGCGTTTGAAATGTGCAAGGAGGATTATTGGTTGTCTTTTATAGAATATCTGCAAAATGGGTTGTCTGCACCTATCAGTTTGAGCCATTCCATAGCTCTATGAACTGTGGAAAACTGGTAGTCCTGCTAATTATCCTTATCTAGAGGAATGCAAGTAGATTTTGTCTGGTTAGGTGCAATTCATTATCTCCTATAGATAATGACTAGGTTTGCCCCCATTTGACATTCATTTCAGTGTTTGCGATCACTTTTGTGTGTGTGCGTGTGTGTTTGAATTTTTCTTTGACCAATCATAACATGTCACTGGTTTCCTTCTTAATGAGTTAAATCTTTAGCCTGTGTTAATGTTATATTTTTATGAAGATCTTAATGTTAGCCCTTCAGCAATTTAATGAAAGGATCTGCTTTCATAGAACCTTTCTTTTACAGAAAGTTCGACATAGAAAAAAAAGGTTAGAGTGCAGGGCCATTACATAAAGAAAATAACTAGAATCTATTACTGAAAAACTCCCAGAAAAAAAAAAAAACTTTACACAAATAAAATTGATAGAACCAGTACTCAAGGCTCACTTTAAATAGTTGTTTAAGCAGACATTGAGCTAAGGGTTCAGATTTGTTCAGCTTGGAGGAAGTAGGACTATAAATGTTATGGGGCACATAAGAGAATGGATGCACACACACAAAAGAATTCAGACTTGGCCAGACAAGTAATATTTCTTTATCCATGCCTACTATGGTTCCCATCAGTTACTTGCTGAGGCATAATTTGTGCAATCCTAATTTCACTGTATCAGTTCCATTATTCCCAATACACCATCCTATTCTCCAAAGCCCTAAATTAAATAATTCTTCCAGGGGTTACAATAGATATTTGAATAAGATACACTTTTTCTAAATATGTATTATTGTGTCCTGCATGAATAAAATCTGATGAGTTTTAAAAATCTTACAAACATCTGTCTCAGAAAGACTTCTGTCTATCCGGGTATGCCTCATGTTGCATCAGCATTTTTAGAGTATCTTCTTTAAAAAGGAAGTAAAATGATAGGATACTGCAAAATTACAGTAGTTCCTCTGGTGTTTCTGTGTTTTTAGCTGTCAGCTCTATAGACAGTATTTGGCATGGCCAGTTATTGTATTTCATTATATATTTTCAAAATGTCAATTCCTATTCCAATTTACTTTGTCCCATTTCATCCTGTGGCTAATGAATTGTCTTCAGACTTATGAATATGAATTGGCAATGCCATATCCAGTAAAATTTTTGCCAAAGATGAATAATTTATTTGTCTCCAGTATTGTCTTCCTGTGTCATTATTAACCAACATTTATCCTCACTCATGGGTATATCACATCTTCTTTCTCCTCGCTAAATACCCCCATATAAATTCTCATGTCTGCACCATCATTGTGCCATTCATGGCAACTGACTGGCCTCTTTATCTTTCAACATTTGAAATTCTCATTATGATGCAAATTTCAGTTCAGGTCATTCTTTCAATTGTTTATTCATTTAAACTTTACAAACAAGGATTGACAAGCTCATGTCAAGTATTTTGGTTGAATGTCTTCTTCATACTCTCATTTCCCCACTCCACAAAGTCGTTAACAGTGAAAACTTTGTTTTGTTTCATTGGTATTTTAGGAACTAAGACAGTAATATTATTGTGGATATTAGAAAAGGCTTTTCAATGGGCATTTTTTAATGTCTTAAATATTGTGTAGTCAAAACTTTTTATTTCACTGATGAGAAAACCAAAGTTCAAGAACTGAAGTAGCATAATGTTATTTAAGCAGATGTGAGATCCAAGGGTCAACTCTGTGTTTTTGGCTCCAAGTCCAAAATTATTTCTCTTATACCAGGTTGCTTCTCTTGCTTACCAGATAAACAAAAGGATTTTGGTTGAGAGACATGATAATCTAGCTGTTGTGAAAAACACAATGAAACAGGATTGCTCTTTCAAATACCTTTATATTTGTTAGCTATCACTGTGTAACAAATCACCCTGAAACACAGTGGCTTTAAATAATGGATACTGTGAGTCAGGTATCTGGACCCAGCTTAACTAGTTATCCCAAAGTCTCTTAGGAGATCTCATCTGCAGGTTGGACTGGCAAAAGAAACCACTTACCAGCTCACTCTGTGATTGTCAGAATGCCTTGGTTCCTCACCCAGTGAGTCTGTCCATAGAACTGCTTCACAAGTCAGTGGGGCTTTTCCCAAAGTGAAGAATCCAGGAGAAAAGAGAGAGAAAGAGCACAAAAGGAAGCCATTGCTAATGAAAGCTGATTTTAGAAGTGATTGTTTATCAGTTCTGCTATTACTTTTCTTTGTTCAAAGAGAGTAAGTCCAGCGTCCACCTAAGTAAGGGGAGAAGGTTATACAAGGGCATATATACCAATGATAGGAATCACTTAAATGGCTGCTTACCACACACGATTCACTAAGAGTAGGATATTTAAAGCACAGTTATTGTTAAACAACTGTCAGTGTATTCTCTAATTTTTAATTTCTTAGATTACTGTAGAATTGGGCAAGATAAAATTTATTAATCAACTCCATGATACATTACCAACAATACAAGTTTATCCTCATGGGACAAGGTTAAACTATGACAAAGTCCTTGATTAAAGATTGAGGTAGAACAATTTGCAATTAAAGCAGTAATAAAATTCATATTAATAGTAGAAAAAAACAAAAATTGTTAGTCTGGAGCTTAGGTCTATCAGAGAAAAACTTCAAATGAAGTTGAAAAAAGTCTGCTTTATTAAATATTAGATTTAAATTATCAGAAGAAAGCACTGTCTTATTATCCTAGTGAAGTGCTTTCGAGGAAGTTCAGTTAGTAGGACTAAATTAATTGCAAGTCTAAACACAAGAAAAGGTTCAATTCTAGCTGAAGATCCCTTAAATTATCCATGGGAATGTAGGGATGGTGGGCACAACTGAGGTAGAGGACACTTCGTACTCCAGGTACCTTGTTAGTTGAATAAAAACATTCTGAAAGGTCTTTCTAGCTTGTGAAAAACCTTGTGTATGCTTGAATTATTTTTAAAATTATCCATGTTTTTGTTAAGATTATGTGCTTTGAATCATCAGGCCATGATTCAAATAGGAGTTCTATTTCAAACTAGCTCTGTGACTTTGCTCTAGTTACTTTATTGATTTGCAGTTCAACTTTCTAAGGTGTAAAGGTGGTATAATAATAGTGTCTGCCTCAAATTTTATCTTACAAATTAAGTGTGATAACAATATATGTGAAATACTTAGCGTGGTGCTGTGAAGTGTAATGTATTATTATCTATAGATACAACTTTAGTAGTATCAGGAGTTCATTTCAATGAAATTATCTTACTGTGTGTGGTTGATACATAGTTACTGTTCAGCATGTGATTCCTCCTGCTCCCAACCTATAGGAGATATTATATATATGTGTGTATGTTTATTATATATATATATGTGTGTGTGTGTGTGTGTGTGTATACATACATACACACACACACACACACACAC
>NC_064814.1:27358546-27395279 GCF_023721935.1 Panthera uncia
GTGTGTGTGTGTGTGTACACATACATACACACAAACACACACACACACACATATATATATATAATAGACGTGTGATGTAAACTAATAATAAATGTTCTAGGTGTCCTACAGACTTTATTGCCAATATGTATGGTAACAATAATAGCTAGCACTACTTTTTCATTTTGTATGGGTTATGATACAATTTTTATATTCTTTATGCTCATATTACCTGCATAGCCCAGAAAAAGGTAAATAAAATTATTGTCCCACTTCTAAAGACCTGGAAACTGAAACTTCTAGAGAGCTCACATTTTCCATGCAGGGGCATAGACAGAGAGAAAACACAGAGATGTGGGAGAATTGCCGTGTGATGAAGTCTGACTATTACATAGAGCAGACTGGCTTCTTAAGAATATTTGTACACATGTGCTATGACAAAAATACCTAGAGTGGTCAAAAAATGGCTAGGGAAACTATGCATTGTTAAAAATGACTCAAACATGAAATTTCATAGGTTTCAGAAAGGCTGAGAATCCTCTGTAATGGGTAAGAGAACCTTCATAAAAGTAGTCACCTTACAGAAGCAGATGGCATGGGTTGCAGTGTGAGGGACAGATAAGGTTGCTGAAAGGAAGGTGAGGATGTGAATGTTGTCAGGGCAGAGACATTTCTCGCAGCCACATGGACTCAAAAGCATTTGATAGAAAGGGTTTCAATTCATAGTGTGTGTTATTTACAATTCATTAGCGACTGTCTTCTGCCACTTAATTTGAGTGTATCTAGTTATGTTTGGGACAGTAGGTCATACATCTGTACATTGAATGGTTTATTTTGGAGTCAGTATCTTCATCTAATTCCTTTTATGTGTCTTTAAAAATAGATATTTGTTCTGGAAGTAATTTTCAGTCATTACACTTGGCCCAGAAAGAGAAGACCAAATTGTAGGGCCAAAATACCTACACAAGAAATAAGCAGGAGTACTTCTTGGGAAGGCAGTTCTTTGTCACCATCATAAATCTATCATTGGACATGTTTGTTAATCTCCCATCCCTTCAAAGGGCTCTAAATCACTGCCTTACAGATTAGCATGTGTATAAAACTTACTACCTTTCAGGTGTCAAACATTAAAAAAAAAGAAAAAAGCCATTTCCATCAGAGCGGTTATGTAAACCTGTCTGCAAAGATATGAGCTTATCTCTTTACCGGTAGTGTTTACTGCCCTGTACCATTTCCCCTCCTTGGGAACTTGCACTTGTTTCTGTTACTGGACCCAATACAACAGAAACAAAGGGTATTTTCATAGAACTTTCTCATAACCTTTGCTTCATTTTCCAGTCTTATGAGTTTTCCCCTAATACACCCAGACACTGGTTTTTCATCCCATCCTCTTTGCTGACAGAAAAATCTGAGCTCCGGTTACTCTGGTCTTGGTCCTGCAAAACAGTATGATATTTACATTGAATCAATGTTTGCCCCTTCTTATCTTATTCTTCTTTATCTCGATATTAGACCAGCCATGCGCTGGAGTTTTACTGCCTTTATTTCTTTTTTTTAATGTTTATTTATTTTAGAGAGAGAGAGAGAGAAACAGAGGGAAAGAATGAGCAGGGAAGGGGTAGAGAGAGAGGGAGACAGAATCCCAAGCAGGCTCCATCCTGTCAGCACAGAGCCCGATGCAGGGCTCGAACTCATGAACCGAGAGATCATGACCTGAGCCAAAACCAAGAATCAGACATTTAACCGTCTGAACCATCCAGGCGCCCCATTTACTAGCTTCATTTCTTGAGCCTGAGTAGTTTTCTTGTCTACTACTTAGTCCAGATTCCATGCCACCTCCTCCCACTTTCCCCAGGACAGCCCTCAACAAGGAGCCTTGTCTTATTCTGCATTCTGGTCTATTGATCAGGACTCAGGCACCCTGCTTACCTCCTAAGAAAATAATCCTCTCCCCTGGATTGGACCCAGCCCTCGTGACCTCCAACCAATATTTTGCCATCTGTCTTATTCTCTAATATTAACTGACTCCACATGTGCCCTGTGTGGCTGAATATGTCAATTAAGACCATTTCCAGAATTAGCATTGACATATTTTCACTCTGTCCCACACTGGGCCTGAATTAATACCCTTCTGGAGCTAACTGTGATAGCCAAGTCTCTGAACCCTGGTCCAGCCATAGCCTGTATCAGATGGTGCTACCACCAATAATCACATGCTAATTTATCTCTTATGTTGACCCATATTCACAAATATCTAACTTATGAAAAGACAGCTTGCTCTTAGTCTTTCTTTTCAAGATTTCTTTCCAAAATTTCAGAACATAAGATGTATTGTAAATGACTATTGTAAGCCATTTGAGTTATGAAAAGTCATGAAAGTGACAGCAAGAGTCTCTTTCATGGAGAAGTAGTAGAAAAAGGAAAAACTTAAAAGTGGGAAAATTGGGTTTTATTTTTTGCCTATTTAACATCATTCTTGGCAAACATTTGAACCAAAATGGTAAAGAAAATGGCATTTCAACATGCCATTTGGGTACCATTATCAAATTCTCATCTTAGAACTGATTTTATTTTGGAACAGCAATTGGAAGATGACGGTCAAGAATATCTATAATGAAATCTTGCAGATTTACAGAACATTTGTTTCTTATCATAGTGGAAGTACAGTTCATTATATTTCAAAGGCCCTGTTTGTAATTGGCAAAAAAACTATCCACCAACCTTAATGTTTACCAATTACCTCTCCTCCAACAAGCTACACGATTTGATTTGTTTTGGACTTGTGCAAAACCAGGCTACTCTCAAGTTTTCAGGGATCTTTCTTTCGTAGGCTCTGGAGGGGTTTTAGAAGTCTCTGACTCCCCAGAAAGGGCTAGGCCTTCACTCATTTATGTGCCTCATTTATTTGCCCATGTCACTGTGTACATGCTTATATTATTAGGATCACAGCAGGGAACTAATAGCGTAGTGAAAGAGAATTTAATAAAACGCCCGTTTTAAACGATGTGGTTATGATTTAGGGAAACTAAAGTGAAAGAGCACAATGCCCTAGCATTAGCATTAGCGGATCACTCTTAACATCCTGATGTTTAAAGAGTCTATAGCCTGTTGCTAAATCTGTAAGGCCGTAGCAATATGGAGTCAGCC
This sequence comes from Panthera uncia, assembly GCF_023721935.1. Lineage (NCBI taxonomy): Eukaryota > Metazoa > Chordata > Mammalia > Carnivora > Felidae > Panthera > Panthera uncia. The sequence goes on from NC_064814.1 coordinate 27,361,673, forward strand.
ATAGCACAACCACTCTGAAGCAAGTCAACCAAAAGGAAACTGGGAGAATAAATACTTAGCTTCATTCAGTTGCCTTCTGCCCTCCTATCTCTTACTAGGTTCAATCCATAAAGTTCAGTCTCCCAGGAAAAAAGCAGGATGGAGAGGGTTAAGCTGTGGATCTTGAGGAAAAAAAGGACTGTATCCACCATGGTCTGTTTGAACATACAGTGTTCCTGATAATGCGTTCTTTTACAAATTATTTTTTTAGGGGTACCTGAGTCAGTTGAATGTCTGACTCCAGCTCAGGTCATGGGTTTGAGTCCCACATCAGGCTCTGTGCTGACAGCTCAGAGCCTAGAGCCTGCTTTGGATTTTGCATCTCCCTCTCTCTCTGCCTCTCCCCCTCTTGCCCTCTCTCTCTCTCTCTCTCTCTCTCAAAAATAAATGAATATTAAAAAAAATTAAAGCTATTTTTTAGAGAAGTTTTATCTTCACAGTAAAATTGTGAGGGAGGTACAGATATTTCCCATACATTCCTTTCCCTCATACTTGCATAGTCTCCCATATTATCAACACTCCCACCAGAGCAGTACAATCATTACAACTGATCAACTTACAACCTACATTGACACATCATAATCCCCCAAAGTCTGTAGTTTACCTCAGAGTTCCCTCTTGGTGTTGTACATTCTATGAGTTTGGACAGATGTATAATGGCACGATTATAGTATCATGCAGAATATGTCTAAATGTATTTTATCTCATGTCTCTTATGATTTTTCTGCCTCCCCAACCATATTATGAAATACTCAAAAACAAGAACTAAGTCTTATGTTACTTGGGTATCCCCCAGCCTACGCATTATGTCCAGCACATTGTAGGCAAGAAGTAGTTGTTTGCTGATGAATAAATAAAGACATATTGGCTTTTGTTTTTAAAATAATATGAGAGTTGTGATTCAAAATCAGTACAAGGTCATTTTCAAAATATTGCTATCCTCTCCCTTTTTTAGGGTATTCAAGTAAATATTATCCTTCAGGTGATAAAAATCAATCACATTTCCTAAATTTATAGGAGGGGCTTCTTGAGTAAAATTGCATTATTTACACAGTGCTTTAGTGAAACAATTGACTGATTGAACATGCAAGATACTTGGTTAAATTACATTCATATAATGTTGAAAATAAGATTTTTTTAGTCTTATTGACTCAAAGCTATTATCTTTGATGATGATCTTTCTACTCCCTTTGCCTGAATATCAAAAAGGCCTTTGTATATATTACTTCTGAGAAAATTACTGACACAACTCCTGGTTTGTAATATAAAGTAGTATAATTACAATTTAATGCTTCTCATTGATTGTTTGTGACTTTCTGTGTGCAATTATGTATTCAGTACACTCACATTTTCTATGAATTCTAATAGGCAGAGACTTATTTAAAGTGTAATGTGGTTCAGCTGTCCTATGAAGATTCTTCATTTTTTCATAAAGATAGGTAAAATTTCAGCTGAAATTTGACATTGAAGTTTAAAGCCAGAAAGAAAAGAAGGAAGAAAGCTATTATACATTAGCAGTTTGACTTTGGCACAAAATACCAATAATAACAACAAAAACAGCTGGTTACTTCCACTAGACCCTGGACTTAGGAACCTTTAGGTAAAAACCCAGTGTTGAAACTTTCCTGATTGTATGATGCTGGCAATTGCTCATCCCCTCTGAGCCTCAGATTTTTCATTTGTAAATGAAATGTTAATTTTATTTGGGACATTACTACCTGTAAGGAATGACAGCCTATAAGAACTAAAAGACATGCCTTTTCCTTAATAGACCTACAGAGTAGTTTGATTATTTCTAATATGATTTAATAGGAATTTCTTGGACTGTGAGTTTTTCCTTTTAGATTTGTGGGAAAACAGTTACTGTGTATGAGCTCTGAGAATTATTCCCTCTGTTTCAGGTTATTTTTTTCTCCAGTCTTGATTACTTTTCCTTGTATTCATGTACTGATTGGTACTCAGTTAAAGATTTGAAAAGGCAGCTATCCAAAGATCTGTATTGCTCTCTCGTCTCTGCTATTCTTACCTAAAAATTCTAGCTGTCTTAGCTTCTCCACAACTCAAGCTCCTTTTCCTCACCTGAGTGAAATTACTAGGCTCCTCTTAGATTTCCCTTTTAAAACTACAACTTGTAAACTCTATCTAGACAGTAATTTGAGACAATAAATTGGTCATACTTTGTTTTCCCTAATCTCAGAAATCACTGTCCTGGGCTGCCTGATGTTCAATATCTAAAAGGAAAACCAACAACATTGTTTTATATATTTTGTCCAGTTATTTAGTTGTTTCAGTCAATTGTGTAAATTGGGTTCCTTTTACTTCTTCTTGCCTTGAAGAAAAAGTCCTCAGATACAAGATATAGTACTCTACACAAGATAAAGTGCCCAGATACAAGATACATGGATTTCTTTTTTCTTTTTTAATCTTCAAAAAAAATTTTTTAATGTTTATTTATTTTTGAGAGATGGAGCAGAAGCGAGGGAGGGGCAGAGAGAGAGGGAGACACAGAATCTGAAGCAGGCTCCAGGCTCTGCGCTGTCAGCACAGAGCCCAACGCAGGGCTGAAACTCACCAGCCGTGAGATCATGACCTGAGCTGAAGTTGGAAGCTTAACCAAGTAAGCACCCAGCACCCCAATATAGACAGATTTCTAAGTGATTTTGTGGAGTGCCGTCTCCCTAACTATACCCCACTAACTTGTTCTGGATATGTCTTGTGCACAAGAAATAAAACTGCTTTATTTTGCCAGTAAAACAATAGGTTTAATTTATTAGGCATATAAATTACTCTGTCCTGCTTGATTTACATACTCTGAAGAAATGGTATTAATGTTGCAAGTATGTTGTTTTTCATACACCTTGCAGACAATGGGAAAGTAATGGGAAGGAACATGATCTGTGTCTTCATTCCCTAAATCCAAATGCTCTCCAAATGTTGTCAATGATTTCTTCTGGTATTTTACAATATTACGTTGCCTCTTCTATAACAAAACTTTCACCAGATCTAGTAAAGTTATCCCCCATTGCTTTCTGTCTTTTTATTCTTGTACTCTTACTTCTAAAAAGAAATACACTCAGCTCTCAGGAATATCCTCAGATTAAATACCACTATAAACCCACTAAGACTAAGCCTTGAGGGGATCCAGCAGATTGGCAAGTAATTTAAATGCTTTCCAACACAAAGGTTAATTTAATTTATTAGACTACAATAAAATTTAGAATATTATTAACAACATGCATTAATATAGCCAAAATACACCAATTACAGATGAGAATATGAAGAAAATTGAGCAAATATCAGGAGGAAAAAGCCAATAGAAATAGAACTAGATGTGACATGGATGATGGAATTCATGGACAAAAACTTAACTATTTTTAACGTTTTCAAAGATTTAAAGAAGAAGATGACAACAATGAGTGAGCAGATGGAAAAACTAGTCAGAGAGAAAGACTTTCTTTAAAAAGACATATAAAATATAAATAAATATGAAGTCCTTAGAACCTTGCCTAACATTTAGTTAATGCTACCTCAATGTTTGTAAAGTGAAATATCCAAATGCTTTTTCTGCCATTCATCAAAATGCTTAGACCCAATTCTTATAATAAACACACCATATATATTCTGCCTTGTTCTGTTTTCCTTTGTTATGTGGTCTTCATGGGCCTTTCTTTTCAAGGCCCAGCTCAAGGGCAACCTGTCTCATGAAGAAACCATCAACTAATCTATAAACCAATATTATCAGTCGTAACACATTGTTCAGAATTTATTCACTCAGTTACTCATCCAACAAGTATTTATTGATTACCTACTAACTAGTAGGCACAATATTAGGAACTGAAAATGCTGCAGGTGACAAGGCTGGTTTCTTTTATGCCACTTACGTTCTGTTGAAGGAGATGTGAACAAATATGTCCATAAGTAATACTTCTTGAACTTCATAGGAGAAACAAGACTGAAACAAGGGGATGTGATTTAGACTGATAGGGAGTACTGAGAGCTACTTTTTATTGGGTTATTAGGGAAGTCCCCTCTCAGGTGGTTATATCTTAGCTGAGGCTCAAATGCTATGAAGAGTCAGCATATGAAGACTCAGGGGTAAAAATCCCCAATGAGGAATAAGCTTGGTTCATGCTATGAAGGAGAAGGAGGAGAAGGAGGAGGGGGGAGAGAAGAGGAAGGAGAGGAGGAAGGGGAAGAGGAGGAGGAAGGAGGAAGGGGATGAGGAGGAAGGAGAGGAAGAGGAGGAAGAGGAAGGGGAAGAAGAGGAAGAGGAAGAAGAAAAAGAAGAAGGGGGTGGGAGAGGGGGAAGACGACCATCAGGGCTTATCCTTCTTATCAGTTACGTTCCAGTCAGGTAAACAGAAAACATTCCAGTTATTTTAATAACTATAAATTAATTTTGAAATTGGTTAACAATGTGGTGTAAAGCAAAACAGGCAAAAAGTACATGCTGTACTAACACAGAGATACTTATGGTAAGAAGCCGATTCTATCTTAGGGCTGTGGGAGTGAAAAGAATAGGGTTCTTACAAGTGCCAGGTTTGGAAGTGTAGTCCTGTATAGCTGGAGCTGAGATCCTGAGGAGAGGTCACTGTACTGTTGATATTGGTGTCTGTGAGGGGAATAATAAAGTTGGTTCTGATAATATGGATAAACCCTGGAAACTAGAATCAACTGCCAGTGCTAGGGCAAAGAAGTGTCACTGGGGTGACACTGATAAGAAGTGTGAGCCAATAGAAAGGATTCTGTCTTTCTCATCTTTCAGTTTCCACTCTCCCTTTTGCTTCCTGTATTGGCAAAGTTTAATGCGAATCCAGCTAGAAAGCAGAAATGTGGTATGAATATCCCTAGCTCAATGTGGTTGGAATATCCCCAGTTGAGGACAAGACAGAAGCATAAGTGACTTGTGAGCATAAGTGAGTGAGCATGAGAGGACTTGTATAAAGCAAATGCAATTGTAGATAATTTGCAAAAAGTATAGATTTTTTTTCTATAAATAGAAACAAGATCAGTAGGTAACCAGGAATCTTAAGTATATTTGATTTATATATGGAAAAATGTTACTCAGGTTGCTACATGAACAGTTCATTGGAAAGTGTTAAGAGGAAAAGCAAGGACATTCAGTTTAGAGGCAATTAAAGTACTCCAGGGGGAAGATGGGGATGGTCTCAACCTGAGAGTTAGCAGTGGAGATAAAGAGGAGAGGGTAGCTTCAGCATTATTTCCCAGAAGTTGCAGTGAAATTAGATTGAGAGGGTGAAAGAAAAGCATGAAGCAAGGATGACTCCCTTGGTTTTTAATTTGAGCAATTGGTTGAGTGGAGATGACAAATAGAATTGTGTGATCCTCCAGTTAGATCCAGCCTCTTGGGTGCAAAAGAATATTCATGATTCATTATGCAGCAATACCTTTGTGTTCCTCAGTTCAGTAAATGACATAACCGTTCCAACAGTTGTTCAAGTTAAAAACTTAGGGATCCCCTCTTCCCTTTATCTCCTCCACACCCAAATCCATTAGCAAATCCTGTGGGTTTTACCATAAAATTATCACAAATCTGAGAGAACTCCTTCCTGCTTCCATTGATTGGTATACCACAGAGCAGCCAGAGTAGGAGTTGAGTTTACATTGATAGTATCACTGTGTAAGGATCAACACTCTATAAAAGCTTTCTATTATACTTAAAAATGGAACTTCTCCTTTGAAGGCTCTACCTTCTGCCTATGCCGCCAAAGTCATCCCCTACCAACCCTTCTTGTCCACTTAATTGTAGCTCCTCTGGTTTTCATGAAGTTTCTCTATCACTGTGAGATCAGTCCAGTCTCATGACCTTCACTTTTGCCATCCCATCTGCCCATAATGCACTGCCCTGAAATCTATTGACTTGCTCACTTCACTCAAAACCCCACTCAAATTTTGTGCAAAGTGGCTTTCTCTGATCTCTTTATATGAAATACTCCCTTTCCACATAACTCTATCTCCATGCTCTACTTTAATACTGTTTCAAGTGTTTATTATTATTTGAAATTTTCATTATTTATTTGCTTCCTTTTTTTAACTTTTAATTAAAAAAAATCTTTTTAATGTTTATGTTTGAGAGACAGATGTGAGTGGGGGAGGGGCAGAGAGAGAGAGAGACACACACACACACACACACAATCTGAAGCAGGCTCCAGGCTCTGAGCTGTTAGCACAGTTAGCACAGAGCCTGATGTGGGGCTCGAACTCACAGACTGCGAGTTCACAATCTGAGCCAAGGTCGGATGCTTAACCAACAGCCATCCAGGTGCTCCTGCTTCCTTCTTTTTTTTGTTTTTGTTTTTGTTTTTTTGAATGTTTATTTGTTTTTGAAAGAGAGACAGAGCATGAGCAGGGGAGGGGCAGAGAAGGAGACACAGAATCTGAAGCAGGCTCTAGGCTATGAGCTATGAGCACAGAGCCCAACACGGGGCTTGAACCCATGAGCTGTGAAATCATGACCTGAGCCAAAGTCAGATGCTCAACTGACTGAGCCACCCCGATGCCCCTGTTTGCTTCCTTGTTAAAGATAAATGCCCCCAATGGAATGTAACACTCTGAGTCAGGGAGGGGCTTTTTCACTCCTGTAACCCCAGTGGCTACAACAGTTGCTAGCATGTAGCACATGTTCAAGACATTTTTATACATAGATTGATTCAAGTAGATGTTCTTTTCATTATATGATTCAGATTCTTACTAGTAACAGAGCTGGAATAAAATATAAGTTTTCCTCATTTCCTTCAATTATATTCCATTGGCAGATTATCACAATTTGTGATTATACATGTAATTATTCTCTGTGAGGTGTTTTTGAAGTCTACAAGCAAAAGGAACCTGCCTATTTTGTTGACTGATGTATCCTTCTTAATTTCCACTATTCCTGAAATATAGTATATGCTTAATAAATATTTATTGAATACATGAATAAATAAATTCAAGAATATACACATGAAAAATTGATACCTTTCAATTTGTAGAGAAACAAGAAAATGGAATTAGAATGAGTTCCCTAAGCTGCTGTCCACAGGTGGCCCTGCTTCTTTAAAGCTAGCTATGAATATACTGCCCTCTCATGGTCCACTTCAGACTAAATTAGAAAAGGCACACTATATATATCCCATTATTATGTAAATTTTATTCTAAAAGGATCCCTTCTGAAAGATAACTATGCAACCAAAATTTACCAATAGGGGCTTTTTAGGCTTGTGGATGAAATTCCCATTGCAATGTACCAGGTAATAAGGCTGTACATGACAATACAATTGTAACTAAACGTATTGTGTATATCTTTCAGCCTGCATGATTTTTAAAATGCTTTCAGGATTAAAAAATAAAAGGACCTTGACCACAGAGTTTCAATATTAAAGATGGTCAGAATAATACAATAAATCCCTAGGCACCTGGCTATCAGCACAACTCCCTGCTTATTTGAAATATCTTTGTTTGCTTTTCACACTAACACCAGTCTAACTGGGAACAATCAAATAATCAATTCTGCAAAGGTGACTTTTTAAAGAACACGAATATATGTGAGCCCTGGGAGTTGAGGTAGAGATGTGGGGAGAGGGAGGCAGAGAAAAACTTGAGCCTTTGTGCATTCTGAGTGCTATACTCTTTACGCAGGGAGAAAGTAGTATTTTAGTTCTGCTCTTCCATTTCTCAATCCAGTAATGTGACCTGCATTAATGGTGGTCTCAGAAGGGAAACATGAGCAAAAACAATGGCAGAAGGAGCCAATTTAGGAATAAAATAATTTGCATTTGTATAACACTGTGTTTGTTTGTTTGTTTGTTTTTGTTTTTTTCCTCCCTAGGTAACCAAGCACTTGCCTGACACAAATCCTTCTCTTGAAGAAGGTCATTTTGACATCCCTGGTGACTTCTGAATTGTCTCTCTCCAACAAAATGACTTACGTTTTCATGCATTCAGTCCCCTGCAAATTCTTCCCCTTCTCTCTCCTCACCACAAATCTAGTCTAGTATAAATAAGCTAATTATAGAAATTCTGAGTATGAAGAGATCCTTAAGGGTCTTCTGGTCCAAAAGTTTGCAGGCAGACTTGCTCTTAATTTCTAAGTAAAAATTAATGGCAGAAACTCTAGAAAAGTGTTTTTTTTTTTGTTTGCATAACCCATTGAGTATGTTGGATTCCTAAGATACATCCCAGACACTCTTACAATAGGAAATATAGAGTTTCTGAGCGTTGGGGTCAGAAATGCATTTACAGCAAGCATTCCAGGTGATAGATATCCCTCAATGTTTTCCATCTCACGTATTAGCTATTTTCATATTGTTAAAGTTACACAATATTTTAAACATTCAAAAAGTTAAGAAACAATTAGAAAGAACTGTCAGCTAATGCAATATTCAGATTATGCACAAGTAATTTTTTTTGCCATATGAGACAGACACATTTTAAAGAAAATCTTACAGATACATTTAAAACCTCATGACCAGTTTTTGATGTTCCTTCCCTCCCTAGAGTGAACTACTCCCCTGAAGTCCTTGAATATTTTATATTTGAATATTTCATTGTGAATATTTTATTCAAGTGTAACATCATACATAAAATTTCAGAAATCAGAAGTGTAGGCCTTGATAGGTTTCACAAAATGATCTACTTTGTAACCAGCACCCATATGAAGAAAGAGAACATTACCAGCACCTGAGGCACCTGGGTGGCTCAGTTGGTTAAGCGTCTGACTCTTGATTTTTGGCTCAGGTCATGATCTCACGGTTGTGAGATCAAGCCCTTCGTGGGGTTCTGCGCTGAGTGCATAGCCTGCTTGAGATTTTCTCTTTCCTTCTCTCTCTGCCGCTCCCCCACACAAATAATGGAAAACAAAACACTACCAGCACCTCTGTAAGACCGTTTCCTGGGTTATATCTCCCCTGGTGTCCCAGATGACACCCTGGAATGTTTACTTCTAAGCCCTTCATGGAAGGGTCTTAAGTTTTCCCTTTTGTTTGTTTCCCCACTACAGCATGACTCACAAGAGATTTACTCTGCTTTTCAGGAGTACTTGACTTCTTATCTTTCCACTATTATATGTTTAATATGTACCTAGTGATTCAAAGTGGAAACCAGTGTGTGGTGATCTTGTTTGTTTCTGTCATTCTGTTAGCCTGGGATTTGTTCCCCTCAAATCCTGCCTGTTTCAGACTCTATAATGCCATTACAAGATTCTTTGTGTGTGTGTGTGACTATTTTTAAGAAGTTTTACATTTTAGGTTTATAAGAAAAAGGAAAGAATAGAGTTCCCATATAACCTTCTCTCTGCCCAGTTTCCCCTATCATTAACATCTTGCATTAGGGTGACGTATTTGTTATCATTGATGAGCCAGAAATGACAAATTACTAACTGAAGTCCATAACTTACATTAGGCTTTACTCTTTGTGTTGAACTTCCTATGAATGTTAACATATGGACAGTGTATGATACCATTGCAGTATCATCCAGAAAAGTTTTACTGCCCTAAAAATCCTCTGTGTCCCACCTGTTCAGCCCTCCCTCACCCCAAACCCTTGCAACCCCTGATCTTTTTACCATAGCTCTAGCTTTGCTTTTTCTAGAACGTCATATAGTTAGAATCATAAAAGTACATAGCCTTTACAGATTGGCTTCTTTCACTTAGTAATATGTATTTAAGTTTCCTCCATAGGAGCTTAATAGCTCCTTTTTATTGCTGAATAATGTTAACCTGTATGGATATATGTTATTTATCCATTTACCTGTTGAAAGCCATCTTGGTTGCTTCAAAGTTTTTACTATTATGAATAAAGCGGCTATTAACATTTATGTGCAGGGTTTTGTGCAGATATAAATTTTCAGTTCACTTGGGTAAATACCAAGGAGTGGGGTCGTTAGGTTCCAGGGTATGAATATATTGCATTTTGTAAAATATTGCCAAACCATTTTCAAACGCAGCTATACCATTTTGCATTCTCATTAGCCATCAATGAAGCTTACTGCTGGTCCATATCCATACCAGCACTTGGTGTTGTCAGTGTTTTAAAGTTTGGCTATTCTAATAGGTTTAGTGGTGACACAATGTTATTTTAATAATTTTCAGTTTTCTAATGACATATGACATGGAACATTCTTTCAAAAGCTTATTTGCTCTCTGTCTATCTTCCTTGGTGAGGCGTCTGTCCAGATTTTATGTCCATTTTAAAAAATCAGATTATTATTATTGAGTGTTAAGACTTCCTTGTGTATTGTAGATAACAGTCTTTATCAGATGTCTTTTGCAAATATTTCTTACAATTTATGGCTTGTCATTCTCTTGGCATTGTCTTTCACAGAGCAGAAGTTTTAAATTTAATGAAGCCAGAATTCTCATTTTTTTTCTTTCATGGGTCATGCATTTGTTGCTCTAAGAATTCATTGCTAAACCCATCACCTGGATCATCTCCTCTGTTACATTCTAGGGCTGGGATAGTTTAGTATTTTACATTTCTACCTATGACCCATTTTGAATTATTTTCTGTGAAAGACATAAGGTCTGTGTCTAATTTCATTTAGGTTTGTTTTGTTTTATATGTGGATATTTTGTTCCAGCATCATTTGTTGTAAGACTCTTCTTTCTTAAATCTATTACCTTTACTCCTTTGTCAGAGATCAATTTGTGTGCGTTATGTCCGGACTCTCTATTCTGTTCCTTTGATCTATTTGCCTATCTTTTTGCCAGTGCTGTCTTGTCTTGATTACTGTAGCTTCAGGTCAGGCAGTGTCAGTCGTCTGACTTTGTTCTTCTCTTTTGATATTGCTTTGGCTATCCTGAGTCGTTTGGCTTCCCTCATAAATTTCAGAATCACAAAATAACTTGCTGGGATTTTTTATTGCAATTGCATTGAATCTATAAGTCAAGTTAGGAAGAACTGACATCTTTACAATATTGAATCTTGTCAGTCTTGATTATGGAGTATTTCTCCATTTATTTAAATCTTCTCTGATTTCTTTCATCAGCTCTTCTTGAAATGTAAATAGTAACCAACTGTTTTGGTTCTTCTCAGCAAGATTATTGGTGTATTTAAAGCCTTTCTGTTACAGCTGGAAGTGGGTTGTTCTCCCAGACTGTACTTAAGGTCCCTAAAGCTTGACATCCATTGTAATGCAGAAATAGATTAGAATTTAATATAAACTATTATTTATAGAATTTATATTGATAGAATTTAATATAAAATATAATTTAATATAAAGAACCACACACATTTCAGGATTGACAATGCGTTTAAGTCAAGTACAGAACATAAAATCAAATGCTTTGGAGTTATACAATGTGGGCTCAAATCCTTGATCTAATATTTGCTATAAAACTCTGACCAGTTATTTGGTATCTGTGAGCATCAGTTCCCTAATGTATGCCCAAGTATATAAACATTATCAACTCAATATTGTTTGCTAGGAGTAAATGGTAAAGCACGTTTAAATTGCTTAATGAATGATAGGTGGTACTCAAAATATTATTTTTACATGTATTTTATCATTGATTATGGATTTAAGTAAATCAGGCATTTGGATAACTCAAGCATTTTGTCATTGATTGTGGACTTTGATAAAGCAAGCATAAATAAGCAAATAATAAATATTTTTTTATTCTTTTTGCCAAAGAGATCTGACACTATGCCAGGGATGCGGAAATTTTTCTGCTCAGTCACTAAAATAAACCCTGAAGAGATGTCACGAAGATGCTACAAATATCGCAATCAACCATTTACTCATTTCAGGAAGTCCACTGCCCCCAAACTATCTTCTGATATTCAAGAATTTAGGTAATATGTCTACTTTTAATACTATCACCAAGTTATGAAACTTAACTGTGACTCTTTGCATGTACTCAGTTCCCAGTGCTAGTAAATATATTTTACATTAGAAATATCTCTAGGGGCGCCTGGGTGGCTCGGTCTGTTAAGTGGCCGAGTTCGGCTCAGGTCGTGATCTCACGGTCCGTGAGTTCGAGCCCCGGGTTGGGCTCTGTGCTGACAGCTCGGAGCATGGAGCGTGTTTCAGATTCTGTGTCTCCCTCTCTCTCTGCCCCTCCCCTGTTCATGCTGTGTCTCTCTCTGTCTCAAAAATAAATAAACGTTAAAAAAATTAAAAAAAAAAAAAGAAATATCTCTGGATACTGACCCACTTTGGCATTTCCACGGTCTCAACTTGGGCTATCACCATATTTTGCCTACTTGTTTTCTAACAGCTCTGACTTTTATATCTTCTCCCATCACAGGGTGTTCTCTGCACAGTTGCTAAGTTTTTGATTTATATAAAACATAAAAATAAACATTTTACTCATGACCTACAACTATTTAATTGCCTCCTACCTTGTATCCCATGTTAGTTCCCACATATCCTGCATTGAAATGATTTAAAGTCAATCTCAGAATTAATACTTTTTATTCCCAGCCTAGTCCAGTGACTAATTCATCCTGGTTTTAACACTGAAATTCTCACATGCCAGGAAAACCTTTATTTCAAGGAAAACTGGCATGATTTGTCATCCTAGATACACTGAATCAGACGTTCTGGTGGTAGATCCAGAAAACTATGTTTTTGAACATGCTTCTCCAGTGATTCTTATTCACAGAAAATGTCGGTGAGCCACTGGCCTACAAATAGATAATCTCCATTTTTGCATTATATAATGTCATTTTGGACATAATTTTATTACAATTTCTTTGTGTAGTATTGTCTCGCACACCAAACTATGACCTCCTTGACATTAAAGACAATGCTACTTATTTTTTAATCCACAATGACTAAAGATAGTTGAATCTCATTATTAAAAATAAATATATGAATATAGTATGTACTTCGATTTTCCTATGGGGTAATTTTTTTTTTTTCTTTTTAAGTTTGGCAAAATGAATGGATGTGAGCGAGGATGACTGAAATTCGATACTAAATAATTTAAATTTTCTTTTCTTGATTTCCACTAACTAATATGTTGTTGATCTATTATTTACAATGAGTGTCCATGTAATGAAATATCTTTACCCATGTTCTGGTCTAAGTCCTATTTGAGTCTCTGTTGAATGAATTAACACACAAAAATTGTGAATACCATGCCAGTGGCCACATACAAGTATATGCATACACTGCTTAAAAAGCAGAATAGCCTCGGGGTGCCTGGGCGGCTCAGTCAGTTAAGCGTCTCACTCTTTACTTTATTTTATTTTTAACATGTATTATCAAGAGACAGAGAGAGACAGAGCATGAGCATGGGAGGGGCAGAGAGGGAGGAGACACAGAATCTGAAGCAGGCTTCAGGCTCTGAGCTGTCAGCACAGCACCAGATGCAGAGCTCAAACTCACAAACCGCGAGATCATGGCCCTAGATGAAGTTGGACACCTAACCAACTGGGCCACCCAGGTGCACCTTAAGCATCCTACTCTTAATTTTGGCTCATGGGATGATCTCACGGTTCATGAGTTTGAGCTCCATGTCCGGCTCTGTGCCCTCAGCGAAGAGCCTGTCTGAGATTTTGTCTCCCTCTCTCTCTGTCCCTCCCCTGCTAGCTCTCTCCCTCTCTCAAAATAAATAAAAATAAGCTTTAAAAAAAAAGCAGAATAGTCTTTAAACAAAGATATTTAGAAGAGAATGTGTTTTCATTTAAGTGCAACAATTAAGGTGTTCTTTTTTGAAATATTATGCCATTATTCTCATTTAAAAGATCACAATTGTTATACAATTGAACATGATTTCTTAGTTATTTTGGTAACAAATGTGAATTTGTGATATCACAAGTGATCAAACTCTCTGATTTTCTTTTTACATTTGAGCATGGAAATACTAAATAAATTCAAAAGAGTATCCTTCTTTGGGTTAAATACCATGAAAAATGTATACATAAAAAATAAATCTCAAACCCAGTGCTTCTTTTCAGGCATCATTTTGGCTTGAAATCCCAGAATTAAGACTTGGATGGGACATAATTTTAGGAAATGGCTAAAAATACCTTAAATTCCCTGACAAGTCCTTAATGGATATTTACTTTAAGATTTTTCTCATAGGACGTTTGCTCATAAGCTATGTATTGGTCTTGCAAAAATTATTGGAGGATTTTGGAACCATAAGCAGTGATTAAGTTAAATCTCAGTCAGCAATGTCTTCATGGTATTTCAGACAGCGATCATTTTCATACAACACATAAGTCCCTCCATTCATGGTGGCTCCTAATAGTATGAATGAATAAATACTGAATGGTTACCAAAGTACAAATAGCCAACATTTAGTTGAGTAATTCAGTTGAATAATTTAACAAACATTCACTGTATGTGGGTTTTTCTTTCTTATCCTATACTGTTTTGAGCCTAGGAATACAACAATAACTGTAGCATAGAAACTGTTATGGGAAATATTGGGAGAAAGATACCCCCAAACACATGAAACCCATATGTCTCCAGGATCGCAATAAAAGTAAACACTTCTTGTTCTTGGTTCTGCTTCCATGTTAACACCCTATTTTCTTTTGATATCTAGATCTGACTTGATTATGTAATGAATCATCCAAACTGCAACACACAACACACTGATAATTAGAGCCACTGGACACACACACACTCATAGATACATAAATACACACATGTATACTCATGAAATATTTATTTAAAAAATGCTTTAATGTTTATTTTTGAAAGAGAGAGAGAGAGAGAGAGAGAGAGAGAGAGAGAGACGGAACATGAGCAGGGGAGGGGCAGAGAGTGAGGGAGACACAGAATCCGAAGCAGACTACAGGTTCTGAGCTGTCAGCACAGAGCCCAATGTGGGGCTCTAACTCAAGAACCACAAGATCATGCTGAGCCAAAGTTGGATGCTTAACCCACTGAGCCACCCATGTGCCCATGAAGCATTTATTTATTGAGTTAAATTGATATTATTATATTGGTACCTTGAATTGGATTTAAAAAAATGAACCATTATGCAATTAACTAATTTTCTACTTAAAGCACTTCTGTTATTGATACAACTTGGCATCATTTACCAGTTTAAGAAAAAATAAGTGAAATTAATTTAGAACAGTTGTTTCATCTAAATATAAAGTTATGTTTCAGAAGGT
The DNA here is from genome assembly GCF_023721935.1 of Panthera uncia. NCBI lineage: Eukaryota > Metazoa > Chordata > Mammalia > Carnivora > Felidae > Panthera > Panthera uncia. The sequence goes on from NC_064814.1 coordinate 27,376,787, forward strand.
TATATAGAAACATATTTCCAGCAACTACAAATGTTAAAGCATTGTCTTCTGAAATAGTTCTTCAGGTAACTACGAACATTGAAATATATGCCCATGCTTGTTTAGCAGATTTGTTTCTTTTGCTTTCCATGTCCTATGATTGATATACTATGATTGCTATCCCATGAGCCACATGGAAAATGGTAAATATTTGAGTATATTGTGAGTTCATCATTATGTACATTATTAAAATAGAAATCTGGTACTTTTTATTAAAAAGAGAACTATAATTTTCTAGCTTATTCAACTGAATTTCTTACAAAATCAAAAGTAATTCAAAACTCAAAGATGAGGGGCACCTGGGTGGCTCAGTCGGCTAGGCATCTGACTTTGGCTCAGGTCATGATCTCATGGTTTGTGGGTTTGAGCCCTGCATCAGGCTCTGTGCTGACAGCTTGGAGCCAGAGCCTGCTTCAGATTCTGTCTCCCTCTCTCTCTGCCCGTCCCATGCTCATGCTCTGTCTCTCTCTGTCTCTCAATAATAAATAAACATTAAAATAAAATTATAAAAAAAACTAAAAGATGAATAAAAAGTTGTAAAATTACATTATAGTGGTACAGATTTTCATCAGACACACTAAGATCACACAGCAAAAGTGTTCCTTAACTAATGTGCCTTGCATATGGTCTACTCAGTCTCTCTTTCTTAGCAATTATTTTCTGGTTCCCACTAACTCTTGAATGATGGATGGCCTAGTAGCTCCATGCATTTCAGGCCCCCATGGCATGAACCTTGCAACAATTGCTTGGTGTTCAAGTGACTAGTAGAAGCAGCAGGATTAAATACTTCTTTACCAGCATTCACCATGAAGGAGCTTGCTGGTCTGAACCAGGGGTTTCTGAGCACATTTTGCTGTGTTAAAGGGTGTCTTGCATACTTAAATGAAGGGTGTGAACCACGTTGTATATGGTAAAAATGATCACATATGCTCTTTCAGGTTTAACCACATGTGAAATTAAAAACCATTTTCATTACACGTGTATTTCACATGATAATATATAATACCTTAGCAGAAACTGAAAGTTCAACATGGACTTTTACCAATTACATCTCAGTTTATTTTAATGCAATTAATAATAATAGTGCTCAATTAAAAAAAAAATGAAAAATCCAGGGCACTTGCTAAACCTGATGGAATTTGGGACAACAGTGAAACTGGGATATAAGTCACCATATCACTGATCTACCCCCGTATCACTTATTCTCATTTTAAGAAGTAGCTCACATAAGTCCCTGTGAATCATAAATGATGTTTCCTTCTACTTTGTGTGATGATTCTCCAGTTTTAGTGCTAAAGCTTCCTGGCCACGTGTTCTTTGCTTCTTGTCCTGGCATCCATTCTCTTGCAGCAATTTCTGCTGCTGTCATTCCCTCTCAGCGGTACCCGTGCTGACATTGCTGTAAGCAATCTCCTCTAGTTGCCAAATTTTAGTGAGGAATACATACCTTCCTTCCAATTATGTTAAACTTTATTATTAGACTGGGAAGCAGGGCAGCTCACACTCTAAGTTTCCTACAGTGCTTTATTTTTGCACATTTATTCAGTTCATTATATTTCTTCTGTCTTTAATAATTTGACTCAAATTCCCTGGAGACATAAATCAAGAGATCGTTTGAATGATTCCACTTTCTCATTTTTAACCTGAATTTCCATGTACTTGTTTTGAGATGGATTCCTTCTTTTACATGAGCTCTGCTTGGAGATTAAGAGTTAGCCGATGCCTTCCGACTTCTTAATTCATAATCCTGGAGAACAGCTATCACCAGACACATCTCATCCTGGACCCTCCAATAAAAGCAAATGATGACTTTTGCAAATCAAGTTTCAGGGAAGCAGACAAATATACTGAAATAGGACTGGATTTACACAGGTTATGTGGCTTAAATTGTTGACCTGGAATCCTGCATACAGAAATAATGGCAGTCCAGTATTGTGATTTATGTTCCTGTTTCAATGAGAATAGGAAGAATGAGTCAAAGAAAGTTATACAAGGAAGATGCCGTTTGAGGTAGATTACTTATGGTAGCTTGATCAGAATTCCTTAAGCAAATAGAAGAAGGAAGGACACTTTAAGTAGGGAGAAATCACATGTTTCAGTGAAGTGATATGTGGAAAATTGCCACCTATTTAAAAATTAATGGATGTTCTGGCAGATAGAATGAAGAGTTTGGGGCAGGAGGCGATAGGAGTTAAGATACTGTCAAAGATTTTGCCACTTAAGAAATCTGGACTTTATTTGGTTTGAAGGAGCAAGCAGACACAGGTTTGTTAAAAAGGAGAGTGGAATATGTACTTAGAGCTGTACAGTAATAACTCTTATAGCAGTTTAGTTAATGAGTAGAAAATGGGGTAAGTCCAAAGCAAGTAATCTTACTAGGAAGCAATTATTCTGAAAGATAGTCTTATATTATGGACTTCCAGGTGTCTGAAAATTCTGAGTAAGGGGTCTGACCATATGTGTTTTTAAAAAGAATGGTCAATTATATAAGCAGTCAGAAGGTCAGAAAACTATAGAGGCATCCTTTCAGTATTCAGGCTAAGAAGACCGATATAATCTCTTCTTTGTTGGTTTGAGAGATAATAAATTGAGTCAGGATCTGATGTCAGGGAAGGGTAGCAAGATAACTTTTGGGTAGAAAGAAACGGGACCACCAGATCAACTTATGCAATAAATCAGGTAATCCAGTGATCCTAATTATGACCCAACAAATGGCGAATTTGCAGTGACATCCCTCCTGTGAAAGCCCTAGGGCTGTAAACAAACAGAGGTAAAATTTTTGATCTGGAATACCCATTAACATAATAGTAAAGGAATACAGGGGGCTTATCTTCCCTTGCATCATGAAAAGCTAAATTGATGAGAAAAGGGTCCAAGGACAAGCCAGTAGCAAATAAAGTAACCCTTTGGAAAAACAAAAAGCACCTTGAGAAATGCTTGGTTTATTGTAAGAAACATGAAGGAAGCACCCTTGGATGAGAGATTCTTCTGGCGACAGGTAATATGCAGGCTTGAGTCATTCGATTGTAATGTTTAACCGAATTGAGACCTTATTTTTCTCCCAGAAGACAAATTAAGGATAATGATGATGATGCAACAAGCATGATAATAAGAGCTTAAGTATATGGAGTGGTTAATATGTGCCAGAAACTCATCTAAATGTTTAATAAGCATTGTTCACTTTTGTGATAGATAAATAAATAAGTAAGCAATAGATGATAGGTAGATAGATGGATAGAGAGATGCTAAAACAGATGATCTATATTAACCAAATTTTTGAGTAGGTGATTTTTTTTTAATTGACTAAATCTAACTGTCTTGCATACTATTAGCCTTGATCCTAGAATCTGTTTCTGTTATGCTGGTGATCTGGATTTAATCTTCAAACTTAGTCAAATATGTTAAAGCAATGATTAGGCCAGCTGAGACTATAAACTCTCCAGGGAAAATCAAAGCAATCCTTAAATGTGTATTTAATTCCCAAACATATGGGGGCTTTTCTAGAGTCTTTCTGCTCCTGGTTTATAGCTCAATTCCACTCTGACCGGAGAACCACATTTCATGGTGTCAGGCCTTTGGAATTTGTTGAACCTTGGTTGATGACCTAGCATATGGGCGAGTTTTTGGAATGTTGTTTGTGTACTTGAAGCAACTGTTTCAGTGGCTCTTGCCAATTGTTGTGTGCATATATCATTTAGATCAACCTTGTTTTGGTCAGATCGCAGTAACATTTTAGTTTGTTTTATCAAGTGCTGAGAAACGTATTTGAAAAATTTACCAGATTAGCTTGTATTTGTAGGGTTTTTCTTTCAGTCCTGTTACATATGTTCAGTTTAGGTTTATATTCTTGTTGAGGTCAAACATTTAACGTTATGAAACACCTTTGTTTCTTTTTATCGTACTGTAATTTTCTTCCTGTAGTGGTATCTACTTTATTAGTTACACAGGCTTTCTTTTTAGCTATTGTTTATGTGCTATACCTTTTCTCCATCATTTTTTGTGTCTATTTTTTAAAAATATTCCTCATGTACACAGAACATTGTTGTGGTTGTAGCTAGTTGTCTCCTCTGTCTTTTACCTAGAGTATTTAGTCAGATTATCTTTCATACTCTTAGGATTTATTTTGTGACTCAATTTACCATCTTGCCATTACCTTTTGACATGTGTTCTTTGTTTCTATTTCTCACCTTTTTCTTTGCTTTAGTATTTTATTTTCTTCCTCTCCAATATTGGCTTGTTAGTTATGCATAATTTTACCATAGACCCTAAAGATTACAAAACACATTCTCACCTTAGGGCTTTAGAGCACTTGTGCTACATTATTTTCCTCTCCCCCACCATTTTCATGATTATTGTTTATTAAATCAATGTAAGCTTGAGAGCAGGATTCAGCTCAAAGCAATTTGTATTCAAAATAATGGTTATGTGTTGATTTTTTTTCAGTCCATACTTACCGATTCTGTCGTGTGTGTGTGTGTGTGTGTGTGTGTAGAATAGAGTGAAGGATTATGCCCCTAGAACAAAGTACTGACAAATACAAGGCACGGGACCTGATAGTAAGAAGAAGAAACTTGTTGGGTTTCCTTATCAATTCAGAGTGTTAAAGTGTATTTATTTGGGGCTATGTGCCAGATACTGTACTGGACTTTGAAGATTCAGTAGAGAAGAAGAAAGACATATTCACTGGTTTTATAACATTGCATTCTAACAGGGAAAGAGATACAAATCAAGATGCACATACAATCTAATTCAGTTATTATGTTTCATTTGCTTGTTTAAGGAAACCAACAGATGCAGTAGGAAGCAGAAGTGTGGCTGAGGCCATTTTAGGGTCATCACAGAAAGTGTCTCTGACTGTAGAACACTAATCCCCTTATCTCAAGGATGAAACAAAAAAGCTAACTAAGCAAATAGGCAACGTGTGGTTCATTTGAGGGGCGAGAGAATCTATTGCTTGTTTTCCAGTCTCTGTAATTGATGAAGATAATCATGTCAAAGTTGGATGTTACATGTAGAGGATAGCAGAATTCAACACTGAGGAGCCTGGGTTTCTGAACAAACTCTTGGAGGAGAGTCCCCTTCCCACTAAAGAAATGTTTTACACTTTAACTAGACAAGAAATAAAATGGTCCTATATTTGCTATATTTGGGCTATTATATTTTTTTCAAAAAAATTTTAATGTTTATTTATTTTTGAGAGACAGAGAGCATGAGCAGAGAGGGGCAGAGAAAGAGAGGGAGACACAGAATCCAAAGCAGGCTCCAGGTTCTGAGCTGTCCACACAAAACCAGACATAGGGCTTGAACCCACAAGGATATCATGACCTAAGCTGAAATCGGACGCTTAACCAACTGGCTGCCCGGCCTTCCCTGGGCTATTATATATCTTAAAGTTTATTTGTTAGAGCTATTTGCAACACTTTAGCTAATCTTAATGGGGAAAATTAAGATTTTATTCTAAGAACAATGTAAAGTTTTGAAGCTTTCAAGTTAAGGCATGATATGACCCTAATTACAAATTTAACATTACTCTGATTGAAATGTGAAAAAATAGAAGGAGAGTGGAGATAGAAATAAAAGCATAGTTAAAGGTTGGAAGAATGTTCTTGGCAAGAGATGATGATGTTCCAGACTGATATGACATTCTGGAACAGACAAAACTATAGTGATTGAGAACAGGTCAGTGGTTACCAGGAGTTAGGAGCGGAGGAAGGTTGACTCAAAGGACAGTATGAGAACATTTTTAGAGAATAAGAAAACTGTATCCTGAATGTGACTACATGAATTTATACATATGCTAAAAGTCTACATTAAAGAAAAAAACCTTTACAGAATATCAATTATACCGTATGTAAATATAAGAATAACAATGAAAAAAGTGCTTTAAAAACCCCATAAACCTCAGAACAGTTGTCTTCAAGGCATGAAAAGTGATCCACAAGATGCAATTCAATTTGTTTGTACATATTCTTGTTGATAAATTACTCAATAGTCATAGACTGCCCTCTATGTCTTTGTTTATTTTGTAATAAAGTTCTACACAATATTGAATTTAACACATTGGGAGCCACATTTTATTAATTGTGTATGTACAATTTTTGAAAGAGATAAAGGAAGTAAATTAGGAAACTAGTTTCAGTGTATGGTATGTAAATAAACTCATAATACTATTTAGTAATGATACTGAAACATTTCTTATAGTTTAATGGGAAGTAATTTACAACCTCAAGCAAGCTGACGTGTTCCTCAAATATATATTGTTTCTTTGAAATTGTATTATATATCATATTGCATTTATATCTTGTGTATCATACACATCATAGTACATATCATAATCCATGAGATTGAGAGGTAACAATTCTTTATTTGCTGTAATTGGGTAGGAATTTAAAGATGGCTCTGAATCTAGTGTCTCCGAGTAGGTGTATGTGTGGGGTTTGTATGCAGACACTGAGTATTGCTGAAGCAGGGATCTTGGGCCGCATGTCACAAGACAACAGAAAATCTTATTCTCCTGCTTGACGTGCCATAAACATAAAGAATGCAAACCTATAGACATATCTGTATTGCAAATTATTATTTATATAGCACTCTCAGCTACTGGTTTGTATCTTCCATGAAAAGAGTATGTTTTTTACGTGTTTAATTATCCTCAACACTCCCAGGTTATTGATGGATTGCATGCTTTCAACAAAAGTATATTTAACTGAATGGATGGTGAACGGATGAATAGATGGATTGGTTAAAGAATTAATTAGTTAAAAGAGTAGTAGTTATCTCCCTTCTCACTTCTTGTTTACATTCCCAGTAGGATCTAGTAATATTATGGGACATACATATTAGGATATAGGTGGGTAGATTGATAGATAAATAGATCCACTATATCTGTCCTATACAAATTTAATAGTTTAAGCCTTTAAGAATAAATGATACTAGTAGGAACCTTGGGAAAAATATGAATGTGTCTGTGTGTGTGTATATACACTTATATAAATGCATACATGTATATGGGTATATATATATATTCATATTCATATATACTCATATTCATATATATATTTATATAAATGTATATATCCATATTTTTCCCAAAGCTCCTACTAACATCATTTACTCTTAAATATATTGAATCATCTTATATAGAACACATCAACATTTACAGTGAAATTCTGCTACTAAAGCTACTTAGAGCCCCTTCTCTATTTTTTTCCCCCATTTTCCAGTCTATTATCTTTTGTAATAAGTAATTTCCTTCCAGGTACAGGTGACTCATTTTATCTGAATCAAAGTGATTTCAAGGTTCAGTCTGGATTTTGCTGATGTGCCTGGTTTCAAATATTGAGTCATTCACTTTTTGGCAGAAGAGCCTTGCTCAGTGCCAAGTAATTTAGAAAGCTAGAAGGAGCTCCAGTTGGAAGTCAGGCAGAACACAATCGGGTGCCAAGTTTTCTTTTTCTATGAAACAATAAAGCTGGTAAATGAAAGTGAATTTTGCAGATCTTTACTAGTAGGAACAAATGTGATTCAAAAGACCCAAGCCAAAAGCCTCTCCTGCGCAGTGGGCATTAGCACTCACTTTTATCATTTCAGGCCCTAGTCTGGTGCCTGGCTTAAAGGAGGCATTCATTTAGGGGGTGTTGTTCAATTCAGATGTTGTGTGCCTCATTAGGGTATTTCATTTCTGCTGCTTCCACATATAAATCATTGTATCAGATAATCTACCTCTTAGTTGAGCTCAATGACCCTGCTTGCCATTTTCTCTGGAATTTTCAGGATCTCTTTAAACTCTTCCTGTTACTATTTCTGGCTTAATTGTTAGCAGTGGAGGTCTACAAGAACTGCATAGAGTTGTAAAATAACTAATTACCAATACATATTCATCGGTGTGATTTTATTTAAAAGCAAATGAATAGCATCAGATCATCATGCTCTCTAGACTCACAGAATTAAATTACAAACCATGATTTAGATTTGGACAATAAATAAGACAAAAAGGAAAAAAAAAGTGAGTGTGAATTGATCTATTATTTTGCATCTATGATTTTGCAGTCACAGCAAAGTTGTTTGGATTGTAATAGAAAGGCTATAGGTATATTGCATTTTAAAATGGCTCTTGGCCTTTTAAAGGAATAGTCTTATTTAATGGTGATGGAATTCAATCAAGACAGACATCAAAACTATTTTAGTAGGACTAATATAGTACATAACTACATCATGGGGGAGAACAGCCTCAGCATCCCTTTTGAATGAAATATTCTGAGGCTTGTGGCATTTCACAAATTAAACACATAAAAATAATGTCCGATGCTCAAAAAACAACCACCTTGTTTAAAAATTCTCAGCACTGAGAGCTTTTGAGTTTCACATTTAGTGGCAGTGTAACCTGGACTTTGTTTCTACTTGGACCAGATTCCAGAACTGTGCCTGAGAACACAGGGACAGTTTTAAATCACACTTAGACGTTGAGCATCTAGGAACCTTTTTAAAATGCCCAATACCTTGCCAAATTGTGCAAAATATCTCCCAGGAAGAAAGTAGAAAGACACAGCTTTCAATTATCATTGGCTCCAGAACATGTTAGGTTCCTTCCTAAGGTATAGGTTTTATGCATTCTCAGTTTGCCACAGGGCATACCAACCACCCTCCTTTCAGAACACACATGCTTTTCCAATGTTTTGAAGGTCCACCTCAGATCAGCCTTTGTGAGGTTTCATTTGTGAGGAAATGAATGTATTGGCTATGGTAGATGTTGAATGGTGTCATGGAACAATTTTGAAGTTTTCTATATAGAGTTGCTATAAATTGTGTTTCAAGGAATGGGAATGGGGTTTATATAGGCGATCGGGGCTTTGGATCTGTTCTCCTAATGGACAGGCAAGCTACTTAACCACTATGGGCTTCTCAACAACCTTCTAAATAGGATTTTTGTGAGACTTAAATGAAATAGTATAACAAAATCATTTATAACAGTGTGAGGAGTGATGGAGAGAAGTCATGGTCTGGAGTCAGACTGCAAGCATTTAGATATTGCCATGTAACAGCTGCCGCATTTAAGGGGAGATATGCAAACTTTTTAGATGTCAGTTTCTACATCCATAAAATGGAGGTGAAAATAATACATAGTCCATAGGATGGTTTAAACAACTATCCCATTTAAAGTGTGTGAAGCACACTTGATCATGATACCTAGCACTTAATACATACTCAAAATTTCATATTCCTGCAACATTTTTTGTGTGTGGATGTATATGATCTTGTCTTGTTTGCTTGCTTGTTTACTTCTTATGGGTAGGGGCTCATAAAATAGTGGCGAACATGTAAGGTAATGAGGGAAACCCAGGACTCAGCTGGGGGGAAAGAACAGTGTCCTGTGACTCTCTTTTCCTAGGTAAGTGCTTTGCCTCTAACATTATCATCATTGCCATAATTAACTTCATAAGAAGTTACAACATATGGTTTCACATTGCATTCGTGTGGAGATACTCAACCGAATATTTCGTCAAAGATTTTCCAGGACCTCCATTGAGCTAGTGTTCAGAGTAGCAGTTTCAGGAGATGAAGGGCTCTTGGAATGGATGTTTTCATCTAGAAAATCAATTAATCAGTGGTGATTCTGGCTCCATCTGAGTGAACGAGAATTTGCGTATGACTCCCTTTCCAAGAAATCATCTCTTTTGGGTGTGCAGAGCACTTCCTGTGAGTCCTCACGACTGCCATTCTATTTGACTAAGATGCCAGTCACGTTCATCAAAGGGAGGTTGGCCACCTGTGAAGATGGGCTGACTGCCCTTTGGGGCAAAGAAATCTGGAGTCCTGGCTTTTGTCAGTTCTAAAAGTGAACAGTTTCCAGATCACTGCTTTAATGGTCCCAGGTTCATCACTGTTGCTTCAATTTAAAAATAATGATTGGCTTTAGATTTGTCATGCGGACGTACCTTAAATCTCAGATTTCTATGGAAATAAATAACATATCGGTTAACAATACAATTAGTTGGATAAGCAATTTAATACCTCTCTCAGTTACCTGGTTTCCCTAATCTTGCCACTGATGTTGGTCTAATATGGTGTGCTTCTCTTCTAGTCATGTAAAAGTAGGCACTTTTCTTCTCTTGCTGACTTGTCCAGGTATTTTGGCATTAGACCGATATTTAGTGTAATTAACTGATTGTAAAAGAAATCAAACAACCTAAGCTGTATCCATCAGAATATCAGTGCTTGCCATGTGTCAGGAACCTTGTTAAATTATTTGAAAGCATTTAGAAAACATAGCCCTTAGAGTCAGAGTGGTGATTTTAAATCCTCATTTGTAAATGTAGGCGACAACAATGATACTAAGCTCACAAGGTTGCTATATGAATATGAATAGATAATTTGCACATACAAAGCACTTAGAATAAAGCTGGGCATTTAGAAAAGTGCTCAGTACATGTTAGATATTATTATTATTGTTATGCTGTGCCATATTATAATAATCTATAATATCCCATTATATGACATACTACAAAATACTCTATTTAAATATATATATATATGCACATATGCATGCATATACACACATGTATATGTATTACACAATACTAGAATGCTAATGTACCCATTCCACAGGTAAAGCAGTTGAGATTTAATGTAGTTAAGAAACTTGCCAATGTCACAAGGGACGTAGAACTCAAACCCAAGCAATTAGCCAGCATGATACTCTATTACTTTTGACTATGCACATGTAGTCAATGAGGCAGATTCTTTCTCTAATGATATAACTTATACTTTGAAGAACCAAATAAATGAAGAGATGATATTTCTAGATTAATAAAGCCAAATAGTATTTATCAAAGAAGTGGGAAGCAGAAATTGGTAAATGTAGAGTTAACCCAAAGGCCCAAGTATCTGGTAGGTACATTAATACAAATGTGTAAAACAAAATAGGTATAAGAATGATGAGGCTTATCATCATAACTAGAGAGCACGGGCTTTAATGATACTGATTCTTATCATGTAGAAATGTGAGTATACCGTCACCAATTTCTCACAAAGGGCCCAGCATCCACATATTTATGTGAAAACACTCTGATTTTAAAAATGGGAATTATTTCAAAATAGTTTAAGGCACTGTGAAATCTAAATAAAGCAGTTCCACAGATTGAATTTGGCCAATGGGCCACCAGTGTGCAATCTCCATAAAATATGCTGTGAAATCACAGACTCCTGAGTGATGAATTCTTCATAAACAGTTGTATTCCTAAAGAGCTGAATACTTTGAACAGCATCTGCCCATTAATAAGTTCCTCATGTGTGAGACGCTGCATTTACTGAAAAAAAATTCCATGTCGAGACACAGCCTCACTCAGGTAGTGAATACATCACCATCAAGCCCACGGAGTCTGTTTTTTTCAAGTCTACACAGATATTCTAAGGTAGGGTCCTGGGCATTCACTTATACTTTGCCCCATCATACCCCCAAAATATTTCCACAAATCTTTGGTACTCTATTTTGTTTTAGTTTCTTGCTTTGCTTGGCCTGGAGTGTTGCAATAACATCTTTCTAATTTAGTTGCAGTCCTGGAAAAAATGTTCATCCTTGCCTGGTCTTTTGTCTACTGTCTCTAGTTTTCATTTAGTATCCTACCTACTCCATCCTAAACAGATACCCCTGGGAAAAAATTACATTGTCTCGCACCCCACAGCCTACAGTTCAGTCCAAACACCAGTTGCTCAACTCAGTGCTGACAGGAGCAAACAGACTCAGCTGGACACACTTACAATATACTCAGTGCATTACCATTATTGCTATCACACGTCTTTGTTTTCTTCGTTGCACGTGTATAGTCTTGAGCTATTTGCTGAAATGTATACTTCCTATGCATAAGGCCTATTAAATAAATTGTGTCATATAAAACAAAGCACAGAACTTAGTTGAGAAAAGTGACTGTTCTTGATAAGTCCTCTCTTGGTCATTTATAATTATGACCATGGTTTTCTCAGTAGGAAGTTAAAAAACAGAGATTTCTGACTGAGCACAGAACGTTAGGAAATTTCCCTTCTTTTAATGGTAGTCAGTTCTTAAGTGTGATTAGTACCTGAACTCTGGTCTTTTTTACTACTCCAGTTTTCAGCCCCACATTAGGTCCTATTTTATACTTCTTCCCCTGAGGTCCAAAATCTTGCATGTTTTACAACCAAAGCCAGCGGATTCATAGTACTGTCCAAAAGAGGAAGTGAAATCATATTGTTTTAAGCTTGGAATAAAAATTAAGCAAACTGGACCACATAAAATAGAAGCTATAGAACTAGTTCTTAACACTTCATGTCTTCTAATTAATCTAATGTAGTGGACTTAAAATGGTTCAAAAGACAGACTAGAAAATTTAAAGGATTTGCCGGTACATACAAAGATTCTTCCATTTCCTAAAGGGAAATGCAGTGATCATAAGGCAAGATGGAAAACGTTTTAATCATGGTATTAAAACATTAATTTTCTTACCAGGACAATCAGCAACATAGCTAGAATGATAAGTTGAATCTGATTTATTTTCATATATTGTCTTTTATACCAAATACCTTAAAATAGTAGGGATACAATAATGAGATAACATTTATTCAGTACTTTGAAGTGAAATTTCTAACTCTTGTGTGTCCCAGCAGATTGATCTGTGATTTCTCTAAAAAGACAACAAGATAAAGTTTATCCTGCCCTATTTTCATCCATTTCACTTTGCTTTTTGCTTTTCATTTCCAATCACACAGAATTTGTTACAAGGAAAACAAGGCAGTGCAGGAAAAGGAAGTTGGCAATGCCAGGGGGAGAGTGATTGCAGATCTTTTAGTTAAACTAGGAACTAAAAACCAAAGATTCAGGCTCAATACTTAATTCACTGAAGGCTGACAGTGGTATTGGGTAAAAACCAATGTCTGGATGGATCTCTGTGGAAAACTAGTAAAGTTATTTTTTTCTAGTTTTTAAAGTACTGTCAGATCAAAGGGCTAATGTAAGTGCATTTACCTCTTTTTAATGGCCAAGTTCAGAATACATGACACTCTGGTATCCTTCCAAGTGTGATGAAGAATTTCTCGCAATACCCTAGCGAGGTCAGTCGAGTTACAGATAGCCCATTGTGGGGAATTTTGCATTACTCCAGAGCATTCTGATAAATGATAAATTTTGCAGTCCGTCAGTAGGATATGTGAAGGTCTCTTCTTTACCGTTTAGCTGGTAACTGATTGGCAATTTTCAATATCACCTGTCCCCACCACCACCATCACTATTTAAGAATGAGTAAAAAGATCTCAAACTATTTGGAGCTCAACAACCATATTAACTGCAGATATTACCTGGAACATGTTAGGTATTTCTAATTTAAAAATAAAAACCATCTTTTAAAGAATGTAGTAAACTGTCTTTTATCAACACCTTTGTCTGGAGAATAAATATTAGACATGGATCATTTGAGCGTTTATGCCACTTATAAATATTGCTTTCACCTTGGATCAAACCCTGATGTTTTCCTTGAAGTCAAGTAGCTTGAAATTGTGCAGGTATTTTTGGTTATAGTCAGGGAAGGTAAAAATGGACAACTATTTTTATGCCTCAAAAAAACCATCCAAGATTTATAAGCATAGCAACTTTTTCCTCGAAACTTCGTCAAAGATTATCCTCAATTAAGTCAGGTAGTTAAATGTTTGCCATTTATCCCATGTACCTTTAAAAAACATTTTTGTGTAATACCGAACTCAACTATTATGTCTAGAATCCTTTCTCTTAATGAATGCTTCAGCACTAACTGTTGAAAAGCAATTTATTTTTATGAAACTCTAAGGATCAAATCTCAGAAGCCATTATTTATATGATGAACCTATGACTTTCCAAATTGCCTTGAAGTGCTGCACAGAAGTGCTCCTTTTGTCTTTTGTATTTGCTTTATTGCTACATGACGTGTTGCTATTTATTGTGAAAAACAAATCTCAAAGCAAAAAGGGAGGTGTTATTAAATATCTCTGTGCAACATCCGTGATTTCCTTTAACAACTAAACTACAACATCTTAGATGATGCTGTTCGTAACATAATGACATTTAAATGATTCAAAATACTTGTAAAACTTATTTTTCTGACATTATGAAATAGGCTTTACTTTAGAAAAATATATTAACAAAGATACAGTTTTTGAGATTGTTCTAAATAATATGAATTCACGATAGCCGCGCTTTCGGTTTCATGGAGGAAGACTTTATCAATTATAAGGGAATGGGGATATAAAGAATTGAACAATTATAGTAGGCAAAGAGGGAAAGAAGTGTAGAAAAGAACAAAGAAGGCTTAATACATCAGATCGGTGCTTACAACATCCAGCCTTCTGGAGGGGAAGCCCCACAGTTGAACAGCCGGTTGGAGTCCCCATTGAGGGTCCTGGGCTGAGAGTCCTAACCTCAGGTGAGACTTCGAAGTAGCTATTCCCACCAGAGCAATATATATACTACCTGTGCGTGCTTTATGGCTAGTCATTAAGTTTGCCTAAGCGCTGCCGAAAGTGAGCTTTACTTTTTTTGTTTTTTGGTTTTTGTTTTTTCTGTTTCTCTTCGTATATCACAATCTTAGGAGCTTGGCCCTCTGCATATTCTTCTTTCCTCCTTGATGCATTCCAGGGGAATCAGCCTGGTCTGGCTCAAGGAGGAAGGTGAGGCACATTAAGACCTCTTGGCATCAGGAACAGAAGGGCCACTTCTGATCCCAAGGCCAAATACAGAGGACAAGCCTACTAAGCCCGCATGATTGCCTACATGTGGCTCTGGGCAGATATGTGTGACAGGTCACATAAACAACTTCTATACAGAACAGAGATATACCTAAAGCCTTGAACTTTTTTCTTTTAAGCATGTCTAATGGAATTCTCTTGAATTAATGTCTGTGTTTATTTGATACAAACACAGTGAAACGTTTTTAACTTCATTATTAATTTATTTGGTAGGAGTGGGCTGTTTACCCTGAACAGTCTCAAACATAGTCCACATTTCACTGTCAGAAAGGTTTTAAATGTTGACATTTATCACAATTTACAGAGTAAAATACACAGGAAGCAAATTGCCCAGAATACCCTTCTCATAATATATTGAGAATGCAATTGGCTTGCTTCTCATTTCTGGTAATTAGCTGCCTTAGGTGAGCACAAGGTGGATTTACATTTGGTAGAAACATAATGACCAGATTGTCTAAACTGATAATATGGAAATTCTGCCTGACACATGGTTTTACAAAAAGAAAACACACCTGAGATAGGATCCATGCCAAGATAGCTGGAATAGAACCGTAGTGTGTAGATACAACTTCATATCATTATGAAAGTCAAATGAGAAGCTCAAAGGGCTATACAGTTTTTCAGATTTGAAGCATAACTTAATCTTAGTCTATTCATGTTTATCATATGAACCTCCTTTTCGAATAAACCCATTGTATTTGTTTTCAAGCTTGACCTATTAATCCAACTGTTATAGAATGCTAGGTTTTATCTGTTACATAGGTACATATGGTACATATATGTGTGTATGCATGTGTGTATATAAATGTGTATATATGTATTATGTATGTAATGTGTGTTTGTATGTCTGTGTATGGTCAGCAGCATGTCAATTTGGAGATTAAAAGCCAAGCTTTTAATCTAGGTTAAATGTTACCAATACATGATACAAGGTGAGTATTGAGATTGTATTTACCTGTTGAAAAAATACTTTGATCTAGTAGCTCCTAAAATTAGAAGCCCCTTTAAATAGCACTCATTTTATGTTAAGGATGAGGAGATCAAGCCCAAGTGATTATCCAAAGTTAAGCAGTCTGTTTCTGAACTCAGCTCCAGCCCAAGTCTCTTCTCTCCTTCTTAGTCCCTCGCATGACCCCCACCACATACGGGAGAAGATTCTGCAATCTAACCAGTCTGAACCATTCAGACATTCAGACATTTGCTTAACCAAAGTTAAGCAGTCTGTTTCTGAACTCAGCTCCAGCCCAAGTCTCCTCTCTCCTTCTTAGTCCCTCGCATGACCCCCACCACATATGCAGAAGATTCTGCAATCTAACCATTTAAAAATCAGGCAATATTGTTATATGACTTCCCTCAAAGGTCAGTTCAGCTAAAACTATCCATCTGGTTGTAGCACACACACAAGAAGATGTTCTATATGCTCCTTAGGAACAGGAGTGAAATTTAAATAGTTATGTTAAAGCTCCATAATAGTGTAATTATAGTAATAAAATCTGATAAATAAGAAAAAGAATACTTGCTTCCCCAGACTTACCACCTAGGGGTGATAATTCATTTGTGTCCAGAATAATTAATGTGGTTGCATTAATTTTTTCACAAATGAGCATATATCCAAGGTTGTGCATCAAAAACATTATATAAATATATACAATACCGATATCTATTTAGAAAATAACATAAAATAATTATTTTCATTTCATGGAATTTTTTTTCTTTGACATATCAAACAGTATCAGCTGTTAATTACCTTTTTCTCTTTTCTTCCAGAAACTTACACTTTGTTGGTTTTTTTTTTTTTGCTATGGTACATCATTTAGATATTCTTCCTTTACATTTTTATAAATGATCCTTTAATTTTCACAAAAGCATTGTTTCTTCTGTTGTATTAACTGTTTATTTTCTCACTGCCTGTGTGTATTTCCCTAGCCTTGCTTGCAATTGTTTTTCTTTCTGATTATCTTGAATATAGATGTTAGAGAAAGTGCTGGTAACTAGGCATTTATTTCCAACTGCAAAACTCAGCATAGAAGTTCTTAAATCCCTATCAGGGAGATATTCAGAAAAATCATGCTCATATTGTTTTATAATGGTCCAGATATTTTAAATGTGTGAATCACCAACCGTGCAAGAGGGTTCCCCTTTCTCCACATCCTCGCCAACACCTGTTGTTTCTTGTGTTGTTGATTTTAGCCATTATGACAGGTGTGAGGTGATAGCTCATTGTAGTTTTGATTTTTATTTCCCTGATGATCAGTGATATTGAGCATCTTCTGAGATGTGTCTATTGGTCATCTGTATGTCTTCTTTGGAAAAAATGTCTATTCATGTCTTCTGTCCGATATTAAATTGGATCATTTGTCTTTTGGGTGGTGAGTTTTATAAGTTCTTTGTATATTTCGGATCCTAACCCTGTATCAGATACGTCATTTGCAAATATCCTCTCCTATTCCAGAGGTTGTCTTTTAGTTTTGTCGATTGTTCTCTTTGCTGGGCAGAAGCTTTTTAATTTGATAAAGGCCAATACTTTATTTTGCTTTTGTTTCCCTTGCCTCAGGAGACCTATCTAGAAAGAAGTTGCTATGGCTGATGTCAAAGAGTTTACTGCTTATCTTCTCCTCTAGGATTTTGATGGTTTCCTACCTCACATTTAGGTCTTACATCCATTTTGAATTTATTTTTGCATTTAATGTAAGTGGTCCAGTTTCATTCTTTTGCGTGTTGCTGTCCAGTTTTCCAACACCGTTTGTTGAAGAGACTGTCTTTTTCCCATTTGATATTCTTTCCTACTTTGTCAAAGATTAATTGTCTGTATAGTTGTGGGTTCATTTCTGTTTTTTTTTTAATTCGGTTCCATTGATCTGTGTGTCTCTTTTTCTGCCAGTACCATAGTGTTTTGATCACTACAGCTTTGTAATATAACTTGAAGTTCTCAACTGTGATGCTTCCAGCTTTTCTTTTCTTTTTCCAGGTTAAGTTGGCTATTTGGGGTTTTTTGTGGTCCCGACAAATCTTATGATTATTTGTTCTGGCTCTATGAAAAATTCTGTTGGTATTTTGATAGGGGTTGCATTAAAAGTGTAGATTGGGGGCACCTGAGTGTCTCAGTCAGTTGAGCATCCAGCTTCGGCTTGAGTCATGATCTCGTGGTTTGTGGTTTGAACCCCACGTCTGGCTCTGTGCTGACAGCTCAGAGCCTAGAGCCTGCTTGGGATTTTGTGTCTTCCTCTCTCTCTCTCTGCCCCACCCCACTCATGCTCTGTCTCTCAAGAATTAATAAACGTTAAAAAAAAAACATTTAAAAGTGTAGATTGCTTTTGGGTAGTGAGTAATATAGACATTTTAACAATATTGCTTCTTCTAATCTGTGAGCATTTTCCTCAAAAAGGTAAAAATTGAACGACCCTATAATCCAACAATACTAGGTGTTTACCCAGAGAATACAAAAATACTAATTCAAAGAGATACATGCACCCTGATGCTTAAAGCAGCATTATCTTCAATAGCCAAATTATGGAAACAGCCCAAATGCCCATAAATTGATGAATGGATAAAGAAGATATATATATATATATATATATATATATATATATATATATTCCACACATATATATATTATTCCACATATATATATTCCACATATATATGGAATAATATATATATATACATACAATATATATAAATATATACAATATATATATAAGTATATATA